>NC_048597.1:228894938-228905239 GCF_003668045.3 Cricetulus griseus | reverse complement strand
CCGACTCCTCTCTTGAAGAGTTGTGGGAAGGGTGTGCTTCTCCCCTACTCTGATGAGAACTTGTCTTCAGGCTTTTAAAAATTTAAAAATACACACAGCATGCATAATTATTCACAGTTGCTGTACGGTGCAGTAGTCCCCAGCACACCGCCCACGGTTGACTACATCCTCACCCCATCCATCAGCCCCTCTAGGCCTTCTGCAATTGCTCCTCTCTCAACCCGTGTGAGACCTGTGTTTCCCACATATGCGTACATCTGGTGGCTCTATCTGCAGTTATTTTGAGAATCTGCTTGCCGTGGGTGGTGGGGCATTATTCCGGGACCTTTTGGCTAAGCTCAGAACGCATGGTGGCTGCACTCATTTACATCCCAGCCAATGCGTTTTTTGTTGTTCTTTTGTTTTTGTTTTGAAACCAAATCTCAGCTATGTAGCCCTGGCTGGCATGGAACTGGCTCTTGCCTCTGCCTCCCTGCTTTCTGTCTTTTGGGTATGAGTCGTTCTAACCTGAGTGGAGCGGCACCACATAGTGGTTGGATTTGCATTTCCCTGGTGGTTACTAATGTCAGCTCTGGGCGAGTTGCCGGTTCAGGTCAGGTGCACTGTTGATGACTGTGTGTCTCTTTTTGAGAAATATCTTTACCCTCTCCCGTCCTTTGTTTGTTTTCTTCTGTTTGCTTTGATTTGTTTTGGTTTTGAAATTGCTCTGTAGCAGACAACGACCTTGAAACCCTGATCCTCCTGCCTGTGTTCCCCAAGCCCTGAGATTGCAGGCATGCATTATGATGCCCAGCTAATCATCTGCTCATTTTAAAATCAGATAGTTTGGGGACTGGGTGGTAATTCCTGGTAGCAATCCCAGGTCAGATGAATAATTCATCAATATTTCTGCTGCCCTGTAGGATCCCTCGTCTTTCTGTTGGGTCTCTCCTCTGCAATGTTTGATATGATCCCATTCCCTCCACCCCACACCCCCTCTCTAATTTTGGTTTGGCCTGTGCTTTTTCGGTCTTATCCAGAAAGCCCCCACCCACACCTCTGTATTGCTATGTCCTGGAGCATGACAATAGCATGAACTGTAGCATGGGTGAAGTGAAGGTAAAGCTGTGTTCAATCCTATTCCGGGGTGCGGGGTTGGGGGGGGCAGGTACAGAGACAGAAGAAAGAGCAGGGTATCAGGTGGATCTGCCCAGATACCTGTCAGTCATCCTGCTGATCACTTGATGTGACCTATCTGGCTAGCTAAGTGGGTGTCCCCTTCCTTACTCTCTGCTCCCACACGCGCACTTGCACGCGCGTGCGTCTCTCTTAAAGCTGCATGCTTAGCCAAAGAGGATGGCCTTCCTTCATGGAGGAAGTTGGCTCTTTGATCAATGATTTAAGACTAACTTCACTCCCTGTTAGAACCCAAGGGTAGGGGCCTTTATGTTCGACACATTGCATTGCTCACCAGTGGGGAGGGGCTTTGGGGAAAAAAGGGGAAGGAGACAAAAATGGATATGTGGTCCAGCGGGAGTTATGCTGAGCCATGACAGAGGGGCCTGCAGGCTAGTGATGCTAATGGCTCATCAGGTAGGAAACACACATCAACTCCTCTTCAGTGTCTGTGTTTTGTTCCCTGTTCTCCAATTCAGCGAGGGTGAACTTCCAGTATGCTCACTGGCAGTGTGCAGTCATACTTATTTACACTTTCAGTGGATGGGAATCTCATTTCATAGGACCTCTGGGGATTGGGCAATCCTCCTGCCTCACTTCTCAAGTGCTGGAGGCCTGCATGTACTGTAACAACTCAACTTTGGGGGGTATATGGTGTGGGTTTAACCTTTTCCATGTATGTTGCAATGTTTTCCCTAGTTCTTTCTGGTAGAATTGTTGGGTCTTTTTTTTTTTTAAGATTTATTTATTATGTATAGTGTTCCGCCTGCATGTGTCCCTGCACACCAGAAGAGGGCACCAGATCTCATTATAGATGGCTGTGAGCCACCATGTGGTTGCTGGGAATTGAACTCAGGACCTCTGGAAGAGCAACCAGTGTTCTTAACCTCTGAGCCATCTCTCCAGCCCGGTTTTTATTTTTATAAGAAGAATTTTGAAAGAGCTGTTGGCTCAGGAGGCCCCCATAGGACTCTGAGCATCTATGAGTTTGGATGGAATGAGCTGGGCCGCGAAGGTCACCCCTCCCATGGAACACTGGAGAACTTCCTCTCTGTCAGCCTCTGCCCCACCCTTGGGCTCCTATCTAATAGCATGGGGACCAGATGTTGGGGAAGCTGTACACATGTCTGGGAAGCTTTCTCTAGGACCCAGCTCAGCTCCTGGCCAGCCTCAAAGGTGGCTCTGTGCCTGCCTTGGTGGCCTTGCTGCTCTCCTGCACATATGGCCTCGCCAGGCCCCCGGTGCCTCCCATCCCTGGGCTGGCCTCAGGAGTTGAGCTGTCTCAGGGCTTGTCAGTCAGGATGCCAATAACTGCACCCAAGCTGTTCTCCGTACCTCCAGCCCTGATTTCTCAAAGTCCCTGACTTTTGCTTTAGCAAATATGCAACCTAACAGATGCCGAGATCAAAGTCAGGGTCAATAGCTCTAGTTCGACCCAGGCCACTTTGAAGGTCTTCTTCCCCTTGGGACACTCTGGGAAGCTGGCCAGGTCCTCTGAAGCAACAGGCCTCCCACAACACTTACATCAGCATGACCCAGGTGACTCAGCAGCTATGTCCCTGTACACACCATGGATGGCACGTGCCTTCCTGGCCACTGTGCAATCTAGTAACTCACAAGATGGGGTGTGAGCACTGGTCGTTTTCACTCCCTTATATTTGTTTGGCTTCTCCATTAGAACCTTGAGAGGAATGAGTTGTTCACATCTTAGGCTAAGTTTGTAGGCAGGAAAGGTGAGTCTGCTGGGCAGGCTTTAGGGAATCCAGAGAATTAGTAGGGGCTTCTAGTCAAAGGGCTGGCAAGGTCACGTTCAGCTAAGCTTACCTTCCATGAAGCTTGGGACCCAGAGGCAGAGGCAACTTATCTGTAGGGCGGTTGTGTTTATGCTGGGGGATGTATCGTTGTGTTTATGCTGGGGGTGTATCGTTGTGTTTATGCTGGGGGATGTATCGCAGCTGACTGTGCATTCCTGGCATGCAAGTTTGACCCTCAACCCTGTGTGGTGCACACCTTCAACCCCTGAACTGGAGTTTAAGTTGGAGGGTCAGGAGTTCAGGGTCATGTTCAGCTACATAGAAAGTTCAGGATGAGACTGAGGTACATTAGACCCTGTCTCAAGTAAAATAAAATAAAACCTAAAAAAAAAAAAGAAAGAAAGAAAGAAAGAAAGAAAGAAAGAAAGAAAGAAAGAAAGAAAGCACAGCTCCATTCATGTGGCATGTGGCCTTGTGGGCAGTGCCACGTGAGCTCACTTTCAGGGACAAGTGGCTTTGTGAGCCATACCACGTGACTTGAGCATGTCTGGAACTTCCTCATGGGATGCTAAAAGGCTGTTACAGTGACTTCCATGCTACACAGGGTGAAACAGGCATGACGAGGTAACACCCAATTCCCAAAGCTGTGGATGAGCTGGATGGACTGAAAACTCAAGGAGGAGCTGCCGTACCTTAGTCTGAGGCCCCCCTTCAACAGACCAAGCTTAAATTTGAAGGACATGGCTTCCAGAGTGGAGCTTCCAGCCTGAGCAACTTAGGCCAGAGAAAACTCAGAAGGCAGAGCCAGTCCCTGCAGGAGTACAGCTGGCAAAATGGCCTTGGTGAGCTCTTTTGCAGTGGCCAGCACTATGGTCAGTGACAGGAGACACTGAGAGTGTGGCCAATGCCACAATGGGGGTTTCCCACGCTTGGATACTCAAGCTGCCTGTCAAACCTTTATCCAAGTCTCATATCCAAACTCTGGGGTTGCAGACAGACATCTCTTCATCTTCCACTGCCCCTGGGCCTCAGACAGAGCTCTTAGGGATAAGCCAGGTGGGCAATTCCCCTAAGGGGCTGACATCCATCTAAGCAGAGTGTGCTGTGGATGGTGCAATCCATGAAATGTGCAAACTGCTCAAACAAACAAGATGAGCCTGACCTCACGGGCTCCCCACGTCCTGGAATGTAAAAGCAACTGATCCGTTCACTTCTAGTGGGCAGTGCCTGTGTTGGCTTGCCCAGGAGCAGGAGCAGGAAGCCAAGCCCTGATTTAAACACCCCACACAGCCACTCTCCCTACAGCCCAGTCCTCAGTACTCACACAGGGTACTCCTGTCTGGCCTTCCTCCTCAGTCTGGGGGCTCCAAGGGTGACAGCCGTCTCCAGGACTCCTCAGTGCAGGACTGGCATCAGAACAACATTAGCAAAATGATGGTGATTTAAATGGTGTGGCCGCCTCTTCTCCTCCCTCTCTTCACTCATTTTTTCCTCTCTGATCTTATTTCCTCCCAGACACAGCCGAGGCCAACTTTGCCCCCGCAGCCACAGGATCCTGTGACCAGAGCATGGCCAGCGCAGAACCTCCACCTATCCCGCCCTCCCCGGGAGACTCCCTGGCTGCTTTTGGGGCCCCTCTTGCTCATCTCCATATGGCCCCTCTAGCCCCCAGCCCAGTGTTGTGGTGTTTTTGATATTCCTGGCCCATCGGTAGCTGGAGACAGTGGGGCAGCCCCAGCCACTAGCTGCAGGAGCATCCTCCAACCCCAGAACAGCTACAGAGAGGCTGTGTGAGGCACCAGAAGCCCATCTCTCAGGAGCTGCAGACAGGGCTGCACTCTGCCCCTCCCCCCTCCACCATGGGCTTCAGAAGCCACCAGTTATTGAATCCTAGCTGCACGTGTAACCACACCCTACAATTACACAGCGCTTACTCCAGGCCAGGGTCCTTCATTCATTCTGACTCTGGAACCACACTAAGGAAGTTGTCAATATGAGGGAACTGGGCACAGACCAAGGAACCAGCCAAAGCCACTCAGCTGAAGCTAGCTGAGCTGGAACTCACTCTGGAGTCCAGGCTAGTCCATGAAAAGACAAAGTGGGGAGTGGGGCTGAAGGTAAAGAATTGTATATTAAGCCGGGCAGTGGTGGAGCACGCCTTTAATCCCAGCACTCGGGAGGCAGAGGCAGGTGGATTTCTGTGAGTTCGAGGCCAGCCTGGTCTACAAAGTGAGTTTCGGGACTGCCAAAGCTGTTACATGGAGAAACCTTACTTGAAAAAAACAAACAAACAAAAAAACTGTGTATCAAACTGCTTCTGCTTCAGTGGCCTTACTGGGAGGGGCTTCAAGGGCTGATGGTTCCCAGATGGGAAAACAAAACCAGCACCCATGGGGCACAGGAAAGGCAACCAGTTAGGGAGGGGACCTGGAATGAGCCATGCAGGGGCAGGGCCATGGGAGGAACACTTGAAAAACTTCAGGCCCAGCAAGCCTGCAGACAAAATCCAGACTCCATCCAAGCCCCTGACCCACACCAGTCAGTTTCACTGTCCAGTGCGGTTGGTCATACACAACTAAGGACTAGTCAGCATTCGACCTGTCATATCCTTGCAGCCAATCCTGGGCCTGACAGAGAGTTCCAGAAAGGGATTCTAATGCAGCAGCCTTAATCTGTCACACCTGTTTTACAGAAGGTGCAGTTATGACCTCTGAATCAAAGCTGAGGCTACTGAGATCCAGGGAGGTTACAGAACTGCCCCAGGGAACTGAAATTCTGAAATGGAAAGTGACATTCCCAAGGACACACAGCAAGAATGGTAAGAATGTAATGTCAGAACCCTGCTGCCACACAGGCCACAGCCCCTGCAGCAGCCCAGTGTGCGTGGTCTGTGGTCTGCATCACCTGTGCCAGCCCCCAAGAGGGTGTGGCTAACATTTCCCCTACAGCCCTTTCTCTCACAGATTACACGGGCTCCCGCTGAGACCCTGTGTGAATCCCTAGCTAAGGGACCTCCAGGCGCAGGGTTTCCCACTTGGGGAAGTGAGTTTACATCAAGAAGGAATTGGTGACCACACATCCAGCCCCCAACCCTCTTCCTTCCCTGCCACTTGCCGGGCTGCAGGCTTGTGCTGTCAAACCTCATCCATCCTCAGAAAGGCGTAAGAGATCCCCGCTTCTGCAACAGGGGCCCTCACTTCCTCTCCTCACAGCCCCTGCCAAGCTGTTGTCTGTCTGTCTGTCCATGGAGTTAATGACTCTTCTAATATATCCCCTTACACACCACAATCTAGCTCAATGTTCCCTTCAGCCCACTTACACAGTAAGCCAGGCTTCACAGGGTCCACACATACAGATTCAGACAAGTTCTATCTGATAACAGTGACCCTTCTTGATTCTTCCATGGGACAGGTATTCCCCAAGGCCCCTGCATGCCCTGTCCTGGCTGCCCTTCCTGGTTTGTCAGAGCAGCAGGTATTGCTCCTGGCCTCACAGGAAAGCAGGACTACGGTGTACACCAAACAGCCGACTGGAGCTCTGGCCTCCATGTCCAGATCACTAAGCGCATTCTCCATTGCCTTAACTTCATCTGTTTGCTGACTTGCTCTCCTCCTTTCTCTGCATGCTCAGCACAGGCATTACAGGGTTCCAGAGTACACCGAGCTCTCCTTTTTTTTTTTTAATTTTGCTTTTCTTTTTCCCTCTCTTTGTTTAAATTTTATTTCATGTATGTGCATGTTTTGCCTGGATGGATGGATATGTACCTCATGTGTGCCTGGTGGTCATAGAAGCCAGAAGAGGGCGTCAGATCCCCTGGAACTGGAGTTACAGACAGTTACGGGCTACCGCGTGGGTTCTGGGAGCTGAACCTGGGAGGTCTAGAAATGACTTTAACCACTGAGCCATCTCTCCCAGGGTTGGGGAAAGGTTGTTTGTGTGCAAAGTGCTTGCCTTGCAAGCCTGGGGACCTGAACTAGTTCCCCAACACTCATGTAGAAATCTGGTTTCATAGCATGTCACCCTGTGACTCCTGTTCTGAGGAAGCAGAGAAAGGATGGCTTTAGGGAGAAACCCTGATTAGAGGCACTGCTGACCACACCTGCTTGGGCGTGGTCACAGGTACCACTGACCAGATGGCCATGGGATGCATGGACTAGCCAGCTGACCCTAATCAGTGGACTCCAGACCAGTGAAGGACCCCATCCCCACTAAAGAATGACACCCAGTGCCAGGCAGTGGTGGCGCAGGCCTTTAATCCCAGCACTTAGGAGGCAGAGGCAGGTGGATCTCTGAGTTCAAGGCCAGCCTGGTCTACAGAAAGAGTTCCGGAACTGCCAGGTCTACACAGAAAAACCTTGTCTCAAAAAACCAAAGCCAAAACCAAAACCAAAAAGAAAAAAGAAAAGAAAAACACAAGACACCCAAGGTTGGATTCTGACCTTCACCACAGCCACACGCACACACAGATAAGTAAAATGTTTAATGTAAAATGTATTATATAGACATGAAAACAGTTGGAAATGATGCTAAATCTCTCCAAACCCCTCCCTGGCAGATAAAGCTCTCAGGACAATTCAGCATTATCTGTCTATCTGTCTGTCTGTCTGTCTGTCTGTCTGTCTTCTTGCAAAGAGTTCTATCTGCAAATACAGTTGGTCTAGAAGGAACTTCTTAACCAGTCCCGGCATGGTAGGACCTCTCCCCCTCAACACACACCAAGCTCCCAGCTCCCTGTACTCCCTGAGAGTCTGCATTCCTTGGGGTTTCCTGGTTTCACAGGAATGTCTGGGATGCTGATAACCAGGAGAGCCCTCAGCACGGGAAAGAGGGCACTCTCAGGCCCCCAGCCTCTCCCCTGATTTTTAACCTTCCCCATTGTTGTTTTGTTGAGTTTAAAATGAATCACCTCTACCACCCCTAGAGACAGAAAACACATCAATGCACTCTCCAAAACCCAGGGGATCCCAGGATGGTGACTGAACCTCTCTGAGCCTAAGCTTCATGTTAGGACCCCAAAGATGATCTGGGGGGGTCACTTGACCCCTTTATTGTCCCTTCTCCAGTGTGGTCACATTAAATAACTTTCTCTTCCTTTTACTACCACCTCTCTAACTGGCATACTGGGAAATGGTGGCTGGGTCTGGCTTAGTACAAGTGCCAGGACCGAGGCCCTGACTCTAACTCCAGCAAAAAGAGAGAGTAGATCTCCGCCCTGGGAGAGAGACCTGGGACCCCATCTGAGACCCAACCCTCAAAATCCACAATGCAGAGTCCCAAAAAAGTGGGGAAGAGCTTCCCCTGGGCTAGACATTGCTCCATGCCTCCCTCTCCCAGAACCCAGGTCTGGGCTGCTGAGACGACTGTGGCCACAGAGCAGCCCCACCCTCCCCGAGGGCTGCCAGACCTCCTAGAGCCAGACCTGATTGACTGGGAACATCCACAGGAGTCCGAGAGGGCCCAGTGGCTGCTGTCTCTTCCTCAGGGATGCGCAGAGTGAGCGTGAATCTCCGGACACACATCCTGGTTTCCTGGGGTTGGGGAAGCATGTTCTTCCATGGTAAGCCCTCCCATCCGCTGCAGTGAGCCAAGCTCCAATGGCCCCCACCCCAGGAAGGAGTGCCCCAGCCTCCCAGCAGCTGACTCAAGCACACTAACTCAACCTTGCAGCTTGTGTTCAACACCCAACTCCACCCAGCATTCAGCTTTGTCCACCATGGACCCCTTGGTGGAACCCCACCCCACTCCACTGTGCCGTGTCTGTGCATGCTGGTCAGCAAAGTGACAGCCTCCTCTCCCGGGATCCCTACACCACCCTTCCTCTCCCTCCTCCAGCCACTTAACAGTCGTTCTGTTTTGCTGTCTGCTCCCTCAAGCAGCTGGGAACTTCCTGTAGCTGGTAAGATGCAGATAATGAATGAATGACTGAGCGAAGGAATGAGTGCGGGTGGTGTGCAGTTCACTGCTAGCTGCACACTCAGCAGCATGTGGCTGAGAATGAACGAGTGTGGGTATGCAGTGTGTCTGTGAATGAACGAGTGTGGGTGTGCAGTGTGTCTGTGAATGAATGAGTGTGGGTGTGCATTGTGTCTGTGAATGAACGAGTGTGGGTGTGCAGTGTGGCTTGCAGTGTGGCTGTGAATGAATGAGTGTGGGTGTGCAGTGTGTCTGTGAATGCACGAGTGTGGGTGTGCAGTGTATCTGTGAATGAACGAGTGTGGGTGTGCAGTGTGTCTGTGAATGAATGAACGGGTGTGGGTGTGCAGTGCTCTGCTGTGAGTGCACGAGTGTGGGTGTACAGTGTGTCTGTGAATGAATGAGTGTGGGTGTGCATTGTGTCTGTGAATGAACAAGTGTGGGTGTGCAGTGCTCTGATGTGAGTGCACGAGTGTGGGTGTGCAGTGTGTCTGTGAATGAACGAGTGTGGGTGTGCAGTGTGTCTGTGAATGAACGAGTGTGGGTGTGCAGTGCTCTGCTGTGAGTGCACGAGTGTGGGTGTGTAGTGCTCTGCTGAGAGTGCACGAGTGTGGGTGTGCAGTGCTCTGCTGAGAGTGCACGAGTGTGGGTGTGCAGTGCTCTGCTGTGAGTGCACGAGTGTGGGTGTGCAGTGCTCTGCTGTGAGTGCACGAGTGTGGGTGTGCAGTGCTCTGCTGTTAGTGCACGAGTGTGGGTGTGCAGTGTGTCTGTAAATGAACGAGTGTGGGTGTGCAGTGCTCTGCTGTGAGTGCACGAGTGTGGGTGTGCAGTGTGGCTGTGAATGCACGAGTGTGGGTGTGCAGTGTGGCTGTGAATGCACGAGTGTGGGTGTGCAGTGTGGCTGTGAATGAACGAGTGTGGGTGTGCAGTGCTCTGCTGTGAGTGCACGAGTGTGGGTGTGCAGTGCTCTGAGAGTGCACAAGTGTGGGTGTGCAGTGCTCTGAGAGTGCACGAGTGTGGGTGTGCAGTGTGGCTGTGAGTGCACGAGTGTGGGTGTGCAGTGTGTCTGTGAGTGCACGAGTGTCTGGCTCCTCCTCCAGGCCGGCCCCCCACATGCTGGCCGCTGTCTGGTAAGTGCTGTGTGTGCAGAGGAGCTGCAGTCACTGCACTGTTGCTCACTGGGCGCAGCCTTGCGTCAGGTCCTCAGCTCTCACCTAGCGCGAAGGTCTTGTTTGTTCATTTGATTGGTTAACTGCAGGGCTGGGGTCTCACAGAGCCAAAGCTGGCCTCCGGCTTCCAGCCCCTCGCCCTGGGCTGGTAGCCGTGTGCTCACACACACCCTGGATGCTGTTGTGGGTAAGAGTCCCACTCTGTCATCCCGGTGACCTCAGGCTGCTCCACAGCTCAGGCTGCCTGTGAATTCTCCCCCTTCCTGTCAGCACGGGGTTTTGGTGGAGTTGGTCCGTCAGACGAGCAGTG
>NC_048597.1:228392438-228529938 GCF_003668045.3 Cricetulus griseus | reverse complement strand
CTCCAGCTCTGCAACTGCAGACACTGGCCATCATGCCTGGCTTTTTAAAACCGAGAGTCGAACCCAGGTCCTCATGCTTATGCACCACGCACAACTTTGCCAACATTCATTGACTGAGCCCCCTCCCTCCCCACCCCCGCCTTTTTTCAATACTCAGTTTCAGGCTGGAGAGATGCTCACTGGTTAAGAGTGCTTGTTGCTTTCCCAGAGGACCCACGTTTGGTTTCCAGCACTCTCACTAGGCAGCTCACAAGTAGCTGTAACTCCAGCTCCAGAGGTGTCTGATGACCTCTTCTGAACCTCACCAAGGGCGCCTCAGCTCACCTGTGCATACCCTCATATAGGCTGTGACACATACACACACAACCAAAAGTGAAACGTGTCTTTAGAGTTAATTAATTGAAATGCCTATTTTTCAGCTCCAGGCCAGGCCCTCACTTGCATAGCAGGCCCCTCGCCCATGCCCTGACCGCCACAGAGAGGCCCACATGTTAGGATGGGTGAGCCTTCATTCTTGCCCTTGAAGCTCTATGCTTCTGATGAGTGCTGACCGTGTTTTGTGTGAACTGTGTATGTTGAGTGTTCTCTGTTCTGAAGCTCCCTGTGCACTGCCCGCTTGTCCCACTTCTGAAGCCGGCACTGGTCATCTTGCTGTCTCTGTAGTTCTGCCTCTCCAGCCTCCTCAGGAGCGTCTTTGCCTTAGGAATGTGTGGTACATTTTCTCCATGTCTTTTTGGTGTTTAAGCGAAGATACTCTCAGGGTCCACACGCTGTCTTTGTTGTAGGTGTGTGTGGGTTGGTGGAGGCCAGAGGCCACGATCGTTCCCCGTGTGTGTGTGTGTGTGTGTGTGTGTGTGTGTGTGTGTATGTGTGTGTGTGTACATGTGCTCGTGAGTGTGCATGCTGGCTATAAGACCTAACAGGGCGTCTTTCTGGAGTGCTCATCTTCTGAGATTAGCTCAAATTTAGGTAAAAATCAGATTGCACTGTGTCAGGAGGGACTTAACGTCTAGTTGTTCTGTGTTAACGATACTCAAAGTGTTAGAGTTTAAAATCGTTCTTTTAAATCATGGAAGACATAGAAGGAAGATGCTAATGGGATATTAATGTTATTAATGTTCTGTGATCAAAACTTTTAATCCCAGGAATTACACTTGAAGGAAACAATAAGCTGATGGCTATTTTAGTCACTCACTCAAATGTCCAGCAGTGACGATGTAGGTTATGGCTCTGTTTACTAAGCATCTGCTTAGCTCTGGAGTGTGTGAAAGCCTGCGTCAGGTACGGGAACACAGCCCCGCATGGTGTTTGCCTCTCGAGAGGAAAAGCCCCTCTGCTGCCCATTTACCATCACTAATCATTTCCGTCTCTTGCCCCAGTGTCCGTCACTGCCCAGATGAAGACGCACTCACAAATCGATTTCCAATTCATTTGACATTAATTTCTGATACATGCGGCCTCACGAAAGGTAAGCAAAGTGGGGCGCTGCGTATTGATCCCTGCAGCCCTGACACAAGGGAAAGTCCCACGACATGGAAGATGGTATTTGTTCAATGACAGGATTATATCCATCACATTTTATTGCCTGGGAGAGGATTCAGGGGCATTGAACACGATTTATCTGAGCCTGTAAATGACACCAGTATTGATGAAGCCTTCTTGCAGTAGAGATAACTAAGATTATGGCAACAGCAGATCAAATTGGTACAGCTGTCACTCAGACTACTGTTAAACGAGGGAGAGGTATGTGACACAGACCCATGTCAATCACTGCCAGTCCCCTCTCAGTGCAAACACCCTGAAATATCAAGGCAGACCTTAGCTGGTTAAGTTCGGGTGCTGTTGGATGTCCACATGATCGGCCTCTCTTCAAAACCTTACACCTTCTTCGAAGCTGAGGCAGACCTGGAGGAGAATTTAGCATGTTGCCTTTCCTCCATTGCTCTACCTCTAGACTAAACCACAGCTAATTAAAACCACAGTGCTAAGGATTTATCTTTGTTTTTTGAGGGAATGTCCCAAGAGGTGATCCCGCCATCTCTACCATTCATTAGCTTCGCCATTTGGGAGCATTACCCTTTAAAAATATTCTTAAATGCTTGATGCTTCCATTTAAACTTGGTCTTCCTCTTTTTATCCTGCAGATGGTCTGTCCAGGATAAGAAATACCTGTCCCTTCTCCCCCTGTTTCACCTGCTTCTTACCTCCATAACACAACCCAGCTCAATGAGCTCAAGGGAGCCTCCCCGCCCCACCCCCCCAGCCGGTTGGCAAGAGGTAACACTGTCCCATCTTGTCTCTTCAACATTCGAATTAGCAAAGTAGGAAAAGAAAACGTGCGGTGAAGGGAGAGTGAGCTTTTGCAGACAGCGGTGTCGGGGAGAGAAGAGGAGCGCTGAGTTCAGGGAGGTAGGTTGCTCATTATCTTCCTTGTGGTGATGGCTTCAACGGCATACACAAATATCAGAGACAGCCGAATGGAGCCGTTAAACACAAGCAATTTCATGCAGTTTAAACCCTGATGAAGTGGGTTTTGAGAAGGATGAACTCTTAACTTCTGTCAAAGTGCCTTGGTCTCAGAATCCTTAGGCTTCCCATTTGCAAAGCAAATTGTTTCTGGAAGCCACCAAGCAGGGCAGGGATGCTAGCACAAGGCTCTCTGTCACTGGGTTCCCGTCAAAGCTTGTTCACCATCAGTGCCGCTTAGAGAAATGAAGTAGATTGCCATTCATTCCGCTGTGTGGGGACCACGCCCTGACCTTGGTGAGGCAGTGTGCTCAGTACAGTGGGCATCCCTCAGGTGAGTGTTCCAACGAGGCCATTCAACTCACTGCACTGGACTGCCACTCCTCCCAGAGCTATTCAAGACTGTGACTAAGTCTTCATTCTAAACATTTATTGAGGTGAATTGGGGTTGCCAACTGTTCCTTTCTTGACAGAACCCCAGCTGTGTTTTAAAGGGAAGAGACCTACAGCTCTCTCCTCCAAAACAACCCTCATTAGTCATCTCCCCCCCCCCCAACCTCTTCCAAAGGGAGTGGTGAATTGAGATTGTAAAACAGAACACAGACAGCTTCCAGAACCTCCAGAGCAAGCACTCAGATCACATTTAGTTCTAGGAGAGGACGGTGAAAACCCATGTTCACATCTGAGGTACTTTTGTTGACCAAGTGTAGGGCTCTGGTTGTCCTCGTGGCCACCCCCTCCACCCAGGAAGGGGTTCATCTGATCCCCAGCTGTGAGGACAAGACAGGGCAGACCTCAGAGAAGTCGGGTTTCAGATGTGTTTGAATACTGTGGGAATCTGGTCTAAATGAGATGCACGGTGTTGGAACTTACTTACCACTGAGAATAGGAAATCCAGCTGTGGGTTTGTGTTCAGCACAGCTGGATCTGGGGTTTTGAGGGATGCTATCTCCCTCCCTGCCTCTCCCCAACCCCCACCCTCTGTGATGGTCAGTGTCACTGTTTTTGGTAGAGAGAAGAGTAAAAAGCTGGAAGAGTAAAGTGTGAAGACCTGAATTCAAGTCCTAGAACCCATGTAAGAAGAAAGAAACAAAGCCCCAGAAACCTGCTTATGATCCCACACTAGACAGGCAGACAAGGAGGATCCCTGGTACGCTTGGTCCCACCATCCTTGCCTATTGGTGAACTCTGGACCAATGAGAGGCCCTACCTCAAACAAAACAAGGTACAACACAATACAAAACACAACCCAAGATGGATAACAGCAGAGCAACATAAGCCTGTGAGTTCCTCCACACACATGTACACACACACACACACACACACACACACACACACACACGCATTTACACACAGACATGTACCTGTGCGCACACTCACACGGGCGGGCACCCACACACACATGTGTGCACACACACTCACACGGGCGGGCACCCACACACACATGCGTGCACACACACTCACACAGGCGGGCACCCACACACGCATGCATGCATACACACGCAAACGTACATACAGACACACACATGCGCATGCACACACACAGTTTTAAAAAGGAAAAGAACAGAATGCATGCTGGGAAGCTGTCACAGTCTCCCTTGAAGAGGAGAAAGAGCAACTCCACCTAGCAAGTCTGCTGTTTGAAGAAAAAGGCAGTTTTGCTGTCACAGGGCTAGCCTTCCCTCTCCTGGCTGGTTTTCACTCCTCTGCTGGAGTCACTGCCCGGCCTCTGCCACACTATCTTCTTTAGGCAGCGGGAGAAACGCCTGCAGGCTGCCCTCCCCATTGGCAGCAAAACCCCTGGGCCAGCTTTTAATATATTAAAGTGGACAGAAATTTGACCTTCATGGGAAAGAAAGCAACTCACTCGAGGAGGGGAGGGGTATTGGTAAGTGGGAAGCCATCATGCTGTCCTTGGCCTGTGAAGCCTGTGTGTACAGGGACCATAGACAGTCGGGATGGAGAAGCATGCCCTCCTCACCTCCCATCAGGTGGCAAGGCTCTGTCCTCTCAAAGTCCAGTCCTGACGCCCCTGCTCCTCCTTCCTTCTCTTTCCAAGAGAAAGGACATTTTAGCTAATCTCCTTGAGACTCGAAAGTAGGTCTGGTCATCCGTTCAGGCCTGACTTTAAGCACTTGGACCTCACATTGCCCTGGTCCTTTGTCTGCCATGAGATTCTGCACAAGCATTTTAATTTCTCAGAGTCTCTTTTCTGAAAGGCAAGTGGAGAAAACCAGTCTTGAAGCTGCTGGGAAACACACCAGAAAATTATCTCAGACTTTATTCCTCACCCCACCACACACCCTTGAACATGCACACACATGTACACACACACACACACACACACACACACACACACACGAGACAAAATTCCAGAGCCTTGTGCTCAGTGGCTCTTAACAGTGTTCCGTACCAATGAGCGCATGTGAAGATCAGTCTCTCTGTGGCTGTTCTCAAGGCCACACCCAGGATACCCCGTTTCTCCTCACTTTGATGCACGCCCTGCCTGTTTCCCTATCAATGACATCATGGGGTTGATGAGCAAAGAAAAAGAGACGACGCAGTGGTTTTGTGTGTTGGGTGGCGAGATGGCTCAGTGGGCAGCGGCACCTTGGTGAGCTCTGATTTGATCGCCAGCGCCCACAATGTGAAAGGAAAGAACCAACGCCTGAACATTGTCCTCTGACCTTTCTACATGCCTCCCCCGTGAATAAACTTAAAAAAAAAAGAAAAGAAAACATTCTCAAAGAGTCTGGAGAGGTGGCTCAGCCGCTAAGAGCACTTGCTGCTCTTGAAGAGGATCTGGATGAGGGTTATCACCCGCCAGGTCAGGAACTGACAGCTGCCTGTAACTCCCACTCCGGTGAATTGGGCAGCATCTTCTGACCCCCTTGGACACCTGCCCATGGGAGTCTGTTACTGCCTGTGCATGTTAAGTAGCCCTGGGACGTGCATACCCTGGTTACTTTGTGTGTGCATCCCACCCACGATGGACTTGCTTTGAGTCCACACTCTTGTAGAGGGTGCATTCCCATTTCTCTCTCAGTGACTCGCACCATGGTTCGTGTGGACATTCAGTCACTCTGAGCCACTCACCCACAGGCCAAGGACACGTCTTCCTCAGATATCCAACTGTAAAGAGTAGGAAAGGATACCTACAAGTTGGTGTCCCTCCCTCTGCCTACTCAGTATCCTGACTACGAGTTGAGACATGGACTCACCTCTGGGTTGCTGTCTAACTCAGTTAGAATTCGCTTTCCTAGAGTTTCCCTGTCTGTTGTTCAGCTTATTCTGAATTGCTGCCCTCTGTACTGGAGACCTCAGGCTGGGGCCTTCAGCCCAAGTTTATTGATATATGTCGCTGGTCTGTAAATATGCAGACTTGGTGGGTAAGGTTTTAGTTTTATATTTTAAATTTCCATTTTACATTTTACCTATCACTCTTTGAAGAGGAAGGAACTCAGAAAATAGAAACCTAATTTCCCCAAGATCACACAGCCAAGAACCATAATGAAAACGCCAGCCAGGAGCACCAAGTGGAGGCCCCAGACACAGCATCATAATGCCCCTTTCTCTCAAAAAACATTTATTTGTTTATGTGTGAAGATGCCAGAAGAGGAAGTCAGATCCTTGGGGCTCAAGATACAGGCTTTTGTGAGCAGTGGACACAGGTCCTAGGCACTGAATTCAGGTCCTCTGCAAGAGCGTTGATAACCACTGGGCTGTTTCTCCAGTCCAGACAATGACCCCTTTTTTACTTGGGACAATCTCAACCTGTGTATACAAAACGAATCTACAGTCAAGGTAACAGGTAATCAGGAATTGAAAGCAAAGTATCTTTCGAAGGGATGGCCTGTAACATGTAACATGTAACATGTAACATGTAACACTCCTTGCGTGAGGGACGTTTATTACAGGTAAATGAGGACATCACTCACAAAGAGCTCTTAGAATGCACAGGTCCTAAAGAGGTAAGCCGCACACCGCTGTCTGCTGTGGGCACAAGACTTTCTGCACAGCCCTGCTCTGAGCTGGCTCTGTGCATCTGTTTTTAAAAATGCAACACAATGAAAAGATAATCTTAGCCCAAGGAAGATTGGCACTGTGTAGATGCCATCTTCCAAGCTCCCAGCAGTCATCTTCATCAGTTACGTTTATGACTCCTGGCAAGAGACAGTCGTTGGCTGTTGAGATTACCCCATAGAAGAAAGGGGTGTTGGGGGTCCTTGGACCCTCACCTGAAACTCCAGCCACTGCGTCTTGAACTCCCAGCCAGTTGTGTGTAATCCTGTCCTAGTGGGTGTGGTCTTGGGAGGTGCAGAGTCCCGAGGGTGGAAGGTTGACTGGAGCGGGGACTCCATATGCAGTGGTAGGGAAGCCATTATCCATGCTGAGGCAGGGCTACTCAGTGATGCAACTGCTTTGGGGTCACCAGACTCCTGTAGTTAACCCTTACCCGCCGCGCGCGAGCGTGTGCGTGTGCGTGTGCGTGTGCGTGTGTGTGTGTGTGTGTGTGTGTGTGTGTGAGAGAGAGAGAGAGAGAGAGAGAGAGAGAGAGAGGAAGCTGCAGATATCTTTCTTCAGCTACCTTCCACCTGTTGATTGAGATGGGGCTCCCCCCCCCCCCGTCTCCCTCCCTCTCCCTCCCTTCCTCCCCTCCTCTCTCTCTCTCTCTCTCTCTCTCCCTCCCTCCCGGGTCCTCTCCGTGTAGGCTGTCTGGTCAGAGAACTCTGGGAACCTGCTTACCTAGCTGCCTCCCTAGCACTGACATTGTAAGTTTGTGACACCACATCCAGGTAAACTCTGAGACTTCCTACACCTAATCGAAGCCATGGGCAGGTTCTCCATTTCAGCTGCATGGCGTGCTAGTAACTAAATGTGAAGCACAGCACACCTTTGCCTTCATTTTTTATGACCTGTAACAAAGCACTTAACTAATGTGGGCTGAGAAAATGTAGGGTTGGGGTCACTTCTGCTAGGATAGACACCCCACTAACAACAGCTCCAGGGCCACACAGCACCCAACTGCGTGGAACTTCCAATGCATTTCGATGCTAAACAACAGTGTAGCCTCCATGAATACTGATTAAACAGGTTAACGTGCTAACACCCAGCACAAATATCTGATGGGTGACAGCGGTGTGGACAGATGAGGGGGCTCTGTGATGACTAATCTTGGGTCAAGTTAGGGCTGACTTGACTGAAGCTGGAGTCAACTAAAACACAAGCTTCTGGGCACTCCTGGAGGGATTTTATCGGATTATTTGAAGCAGGGATATCTGCCCTGAATCTGAACCCCACCTCCTGGTGACACCCAGATCAAAGACCTTGGGAAGGAAAATGCTTGCCCCAATTCTCACTGGCAAGTTCATCTACCCTGTTGCTGATATCCCTTCTCTACTATGAGAACCAGATCCTTTGGGATTCCAAGGCAGATGAAAGACCAGCAGCTCTTCAGGAATCTTCTAAGCCTTCAGCACCAGATTGGGACTGTGGGCTGAACAACTATAAAGTTCCCCACATTTCCAGTACAAGACAGCGTTGTTGGATTGCACAGACCACATCCTGTAAGCCACTCTAATAAATCTCCTTTATACATATGCATAGGTGATAGGTAAATAGACAGATGATAGAGAGATAGATAATAAAGAGATGTCAGAAAGATGATAGACTGACAGATTATAGATAGCAAAAAGAAAGATAGAAAGGTGATTGACAGGAAGATGATAGATGATTGATAGAAAGATGATAATTAGATGATAGACAAATGATAGGCAGGTAGATAGAAGATAGACAGACAGATAGATAGATAGATAGATAGATAGATAGACAGATAGACAGCTTGATCAGTTTGTTCCTCTAAAGAACCCTGCCTAATACATGCCTTGGTTGAAAGGGTACCAGTGTGGATGACCAAGGCCAAGACAATCATGGGCCAGCCAGTTTCAGCAACTGTGAAGGAAGGGTCAGAAATTGGAGCTCATGTCCCTGCTTCAAAAATGCTAAAATGCGACATTTTTTGAAATGATAAAAATCTGATAAAAATCACACACACACACACACACACACACACACACACACACACACACACACACACTCCTATGCTGTAAAATTGTATCCAGAGGAAATGGCCTCCTCACAAAAGGTCTTGTAATTGCTGTTCCCATCCTGACAGCTTCAAGCACACTTCACAGTGGTATCACCATCAGTCTGCTACTTGACCTAGTTTTACAAACTGTGCTGTCCCCAAAGCACGCTTCTCACAAATGGAAGTAATTAAAGTGTGGGCATTCTGAAGGACTCCCTTTGCACGCAGCACACACCCTGCTGGGGAGTCGAGAGCATCCCCGACCTGTGTCCTTTTCGTCAGGGATGATATAGCAAGGTTCTCGGTCTCAGACTATGTCTTCCAGAAGTGTCTACACTGCCAGATGAAGGGAGATGATGCTATTCTGAACTCTCTTAAAATCAAGACCAGGTCGATTCTGGGACCCCAGGCTGGGTCCTGTGGGAGCCACACTACAGGTGACCATCCTGTCGTCACATCTCTTGACTCTGAGCCCTGAAAAACATACGCAAGTGATCCGGTCTCTTTAAACCTGGTGAAGGCTGAGGATGTTGGCTAGCATATTTGACACCATCAGAGGTACCATTCTGACCTCAGAACCCAGCACATAGGCCCCAACCCCTGCCAAAATGGGAGCAAAGACATAATCAATCAAAGACCTCGTCCATACTTCCAGGATCCAGGAAAGACCCTAAATGTATTAACCTTGCCATTTGGTTTCTGTGATTTTGCTTCTCCCTAACGGCTCTTCTTAACTGAGGTAGTCAACCAAGGTGTGCTTTTTGTTCATAAAAGACAAAGGACAATGAGGCTCGGGGCTGCACGGCTTGGGCAAGTTCCCCCATGCAGTTGCTGGCTGGCAATACAGACTTCATTCAGCTTTAAGAGTGTCTGTGTGTTCTCTAATGTGTTGAATTAGAGGCCAGCCTGGATTACATAAGATCCTGTCTAAAACAAACCAACAAACAAAAACAAAACAACAAAAAAAAACAAAAAACAAATTAACCTTTTTTTTTTTAGTTTAATTCTTCTTAAGTGCCACCAGCTGGGGACCAAGTGTTCACACACATTAGCCTATAAAGGACATTTTACATTCAAAGTTCAAGGCCAGCCTACAACATGGCCTCAGGCAATCCCCACAGAGAAGAAGGAGGGGGTGTTGAGGGAGGGGGGGCTGGAACATTGTTCGTTAAGTCTCATCAGGCATTGATAGAGGGCAGTTCTGGGGGAAGGCGGAGGGGTGTTAGTTCCCAAACTTGAAATTTACCTGTATGTAGCACAGAAAGCTCCTCCAAGCAAAGAGAAGCCATGAGGCCATTAAAGTCAGGCCAACCTGTGGGGAGAGCTGTGGCAGGGCACCCATAGTCTCCAACGCCTGTAGAATAGTTAATGCAGGTCTGTGTGTGAAAGTCAGCTCCCATCTACCCTCAGTGTGCTAAGGTTCTTCCCAAAGCCTGGAAGCAAATATTCACAGGTGGAAAAAGAAATTTAACCACATCTCTGAAGCCAGCAGCACCTTCTCTCAGGATGCTTCGGGCCCATCTGCCTTCTCTCAAAGCAGGCAGACTGCCCATAAATCCCAGGGCTCCGGCTGCAAACTCGCCCACCCCTGGCTCTGGATCTTCTCGGCTGTGGCACAGCACATGAGTCTCCTTTAGCAGCCGGGGGCCTCTTTCAGTGGCGAGACTTGCCAAGGAGTAGCTACACTCTCCATTCTGCTCTTTGCATCTTTATTTCAATTTAAAATTAGCATCTGATTATACAAAGGGTCATCTGCAAGGAGCCTGGAATAGCCAGACACCTGGGAGCTTTCCTAGGCTTGAGGGTTTGTGCAGTGCCCCCCCCTTTTGCCCCAAGAGAGTCCCAGTTGAGAATGGGTGACTGGGAGCCCTGGGATGCATTTGTGAAACCGAGATCTCCCCGAGACCCTCTGAGCTCTCCTCCATCCCATGAGCTTTGTTTTGACATCAGACTTTGTTCAGAGAAGGACAAAACTTGGGAAAATGTCTGAAAATGTGAATTCTCCTATCCCCAAGGCTTCATTTCACCCATCATTTCTTGTCAGTGAAAATCAGTTCTCACTTGGTAAGTGATCGTGGTTTGGGAACATGGATTCAGGTTGTCCGAACTCTCTCAGCATGAGACCTGGGAACACTCAGATTCCTTGGTGTCCATTATATCAAAGTTTAATAGCCAAGGGGAGGGGCCTGTGTCTCGCTTTAGAATATGACATTCCTGCCTGCCAGCACCAAGTCCCACTAGGTCCTCAGTAAAGCTCTCTAGGATCCCGTCCCCACTCTTCGATCTTAGGGTCTGCTTGGTAAACTAACACAGGGACCAAAACTACATAACCAAATTCTTGATCAAAGGCTGAGTTTCTTTTTTTTCCATTTGACTCCAAGCTCCAAGCCCTTACATAAGAAACACAATCTGGCAGACAAAAAACCATTTTCTCACTCCCCTGCAAGTCCTTGGCAGCCCTGGGCACGGCAGCCAAGAGCTCCTCACCCATCTGGAGCCAGGCTGCTACCGCCATCCCCACAAGCTGGTGAACTCCTTCCTCCGCTGATGGCACAGTGACAAGGAAGTATTGCATAGACATGTCATGCACACCCCTCTCTGGCTGCTGGCTTGTAACAGTGCGTGGTGCTCAATGCAGCCCTGCCCTAAAGAGCAGCCTAGGTTGCAAGGTGTGGGACTGGTGTCTAATCAGACCATACCCACCCACAATGGCCTTTCTCTAGCACTGTAAAATAAATGACAAAACTCCTGCCAGTGAGACTCAAACACCCTAATAGATTCTCTAGGTGCCCAGATTCTAGGAGAATGGCAGATATCCTGATTTAATTTTCACCTCCCTAAGGAAATTTATAGGCTGGGGCTAGGTGTCATAGTCATTGTTCTGTTGCTGTGAAGAGACACTATGACCAAGGCAGCTCTTATAAAAGAAAGCATTTTATTGGGGACTGTCTTATGGTTTCATTGGTTTAGTTTGTTTCAACATGGCAGGGAGCATGGTGGCACCGGGCAGGTGCTGGATCCATACCTGAGAGATACATTGTGACCCACAGGCAGAGACTGAGACTGAGTCTGGTGTGAGTTTTTGAAACCTCAAAGCCCAGCCTAGTGACACAACTCTATAGTAGCATCTTGTTCCACCAATAGACTTGAGGTAATGGCCTTAAGGTGTGGCTTCAGTGTTTGGATGTAACCCCTTTTAAGGAAGAGGAGGGGTTCGCTCAGCTGTCTCTTGGGTTGTGGTCTCAGCATCCTGGATTGCAGACTCTACATCTCCAGGGGCAGAAGACCACTGTGGTTGTTTACCATCATTGTGTGAGGGCTCCCCAAATAAATATCTGCCATTCTTTATTCGGGCATCTGTGGACTTCCTCTAATCTGTCTTCACACCTCCTGCAGCAAGGCCACACCTCATAATCCTTCTAATCCTTTCAAATAGTACCACTCCCTATGGTGACTAAGCAGTCAAATGTATAAGCCTATGGGGGCCGCTCTTATTCAAACCACCACAAATGGGTACATCTCTTCCTCACTTACCTGCATCCTCAGAGCCAAGTATTTATTTCCAGGATGGAGACACCACACCACCACCTACAAACCACCAACTCATCTGTGCCGCCTTGTCTTCTCACGCCCATCACACCGGTGGATATAAAACCACAGTCCTCACCTCAAGGGGATAAGAGCTGGCCTCATCTAGGGAATGCAGATTCAGTTCACAGTAACAGAACAAAGGAGCCATAAATCACTTCAGCCGCCTGGGTGAGAATATCAGTAGACAGTTCACAGCAAAGCAGAGCTCTGCACAGGCCTTCCATGCTCCCTGATGGCATCCTGGCCTTTTGGTTGGTGGAAGCTAGGGGGTCTGTGAAGTTAATATATTCCAAATGTCACAAGGACATCAGGCCAGCTGCAGAGGGGGTGAAGAAATGGCCGTGACTAGGGCTATAAGAATGACAGCGCAAGGAAAATTGTAACTGGTCTCTGGACCTACGACACAATCAACAAAGTTCTGATCTGTAGTCAGCTCAGCAGAGGGTTTGGTGGAAGGTGCCACTCTCCCAGGAACTTGTTCACAGGCTCCTCCTGCTGTTTCTCCACTCATTATTCCTTGAATGAACTGGATCTTTTTCCAAGTCTTCCCCAGATTTAGGATTCTTCAATTCCACCACCCTCATAGAAACCCCAGGGAAATGCTAAAATAGTTTCCTTTGTTATTTTTATTTGTTCCTTTATTTGGCTGCTTGATTGTCTTGAGATAGGGTTTTGTGTAGCCCAGGATAGTCACAAACTGGCCATGTAGCCGAGGATGACCTTGAACTCCTGATCCCTCTGCCTCTGCCTCCACCTTCCAAATGCTGGGTTTATGGTTATACATCAGCCTACCTGGCATAAAAGGCTACACTCTTTTCTAATCTGTGTGAGTTTTCTCTCTGTCAGGAACTATCCTTGCTGTTTTGAAATCCCCTCACAACTGGTGTACTGTGATCACAGTGGTTGGTTTGGAAGTCATTAGGTCATAGGTGTTGCTACTGTGGCCTGTGCCTTTTAAGAATAGACCACCTTGGGCTGGAGCCATGGTCCAGCCGTCAAGAACACCTGCTGCTCTTGCAGAGGACCTGGATTTGATTCCCAGCTGAGCACACGTTAAGTGTAACTGTCTCTGAGCAGGGCATCATCTATGTCCAGGCTGTGTGAGCCCGTGGTCAACTCAGCTGCATATGAGGATTGGGATAAAGCAGGAGCCTGCAGCAGTGTCTAGCCGGTGAATGTACAATGGTGGCCACACCCCTTTGGGTGTGGCTCCTGGCTGTAGTAGTCTGCAAAGCTGCATCATCCCAGCTGTCTTCAATGTTGGATCACCTGGGCCATTGCTTCAAGGGGTCTTGCTCTAGACACCACTACACAAGCCTGTTGGGCCATCCTCCCTCTTAATAAACCCAATAAACTATTTGGCCAAACTGGACTGGTCAGAGTCTTTCCTTGGTCTGTCTGCATCTGCCTTATTTGGGGTGAGAATGAGATCCGTCACACAGGGTTAGGTGTGAGTTAGTAACCGAGGCAAACTGCAGCTGTGCTTTAGCCATGGTCTCTTCCGGTGGTCAGAACATCCCTTTGTTAAACACCCTTCAAGCTGCAACTAAGTTGTGACTGTTCCATCAGAAAGTGAGGTCCAGTTGCACAGCTGCCACACCCACAGGGGGGTGCGACCCAAAGGTCACCGCCCTCATTATAATATCATTTACATTGCTCTCTAGACCCCATTCCTTGTGGGATTTTCTAGCAAATCCTGAGAAGAGATACTCTACAAAGTAGATCTTGTTTACAAAGGTTTAGGAGAGAAAAGAGGTCATTCCCCCATCCATATTCCACTCATGTCATAAATATTCACTGAAAACATCTTTAAAGCACAGTGAAAATGTACTGTGCCCCATCCACTCTTGGGAAAGCCCAGTCCAATCTCTCTCTGTCTCTCTCTCTCTCTCTCTCTCTCTTTTGAGGTTGGATCTGTCTGTGTAGCAGCCCTGGCTGTCCTGGAACTCACTCTGTAGCCCAGACTGGCCTTGAACTCACGGTCCAGTCTCTTGTTGGAGTGAACACTTGGCTCAGCTTCACTAAACAAACTTCTTTCACTGTCTCTGTCTCTCAGCTGAATTCTTTCCATCTAGAAGACAGGAGTTGGAAGCCCCATGTAGTGAGCTGTTGTGGAATAGTCAGTTGTACACTGTGTGAAGATGTTTTGCTGTAGTTGCCGTAATAAAAAGTTGAAGATTCAATAGCTAAGTAGGCGAGGACAGGTGGGATTTCCAGGGAGAGAGAGGAAGAGGCGGAGGAATAGGTGCTTGGGTTTCATCAGCAGACTCCCAGTAAGTCGGATGCACTGTCCTGATAAGAGGAACTGAGCCACGTGGCAGATGTAGATCTATATGGTCTAATTAAGTTATAAGAGCTAGTTGGGGGAAAAGCCTAAACTAAGACTGAGCTTATATAATAATAATCAGTCTCCATGTTGTTATTTGTGGGCTGTCAGTCCAGACAAGAAAGTACAACTGCAGTAAACACACATTTTGTGTCCCAGGAAAACCATACAACAAATGGCATTTCTAAAATATGTTCAGGAGAAAAAAGCCCTCAAGACCTAAAACAGTAGTGTCAAACCAACACTTTTCTGGTAGCAGCGGACAGCTTCTCTTGACCTCCATTAAACACAGGTGAGCTGTGACAAGCAGAAATCCAATGAATAATAAACCAGTCTCCTGCTTGTCCCCCAGATATCCCACTGAGCTTTCTACACTATCAAATGGACCTGTGACACTGAGATGCTTCTCACGACCGCAAATGTCCTTTGTTGAAAATGTCACATTTTTCTCAGCACTTTGAAATGTCTCCCTAAGTCTGGATGAGACATCTTTTAACATTACAGGGTTTTTTTAGGTTTATTTATTTTATTTTATAGGTTCGGGTGTTAGGCTGCGTGAATATATTCATACCACATATGTGCAGTGCCTGAGGAGTCAGAAGGTGTCAGATGCCCTGGAACTGGAGTGACAGATGGTTGTGAGCCACCAGGCGGATGCTACGAAGCAAACCTATGTTCTCTGCAAGAGCAACAAGTGCTCTTAACTGCTGAACCACCTCTCCAGCTTGTCAATTAACATTTTTAATCACCAAAATCAGAAAGAAAGAAAAAAAAAACAATTCTAGAGTCCCAAATCAGTCAACAGCCGCAGATTTCTTCTCTCTACTTCTTCCTCTCAAAATAACATCTGGACATGATGGTGACAGTACTCCACAGGGAACAGGAAGGGTCCACCCACAAGGAATTCTGGGCTCCTACTGAGGAGTCCCAGAGGGCATGGGAGTGGAGACCACAGAGACTACATGGCCTTTTTCATCCTATCCCTGAGGGCAACTTGAGGAAAGGTTTCTTTTGGCTTGTGTTTTAAAGGGGTATAACCCATCGTGGTGGGAAAGGCATGGCAGCAGGGAGCTTTATGAGAGCACCAGAGTAGGGCTGGGACACCTCACTGGGAAGGAAGCAGAGACAGGAAGTGGGGCCAGCTTGTCAACCTCCAGGTCTGTCCCAGTGAGCCACTCCCTCCCATGAGGCTGTACCTTCTAAAGATTCCACAGACTCTCAAAGCAAGCCACCAGCTGGGACCATGTGTCCTAAGGTGAGAGCCCGTGAAGGATATCTCACATTCAAACCGTATCTGCTACCATCTCGCAGCAGACGAAACACAACACAACCCACACAGTGAAACCCCTTCTTTATTTGTGCAGAACAGCAAACCCTTTCCTCTTAAGCACCCAGTGAGCTCACACACCAAAGATCCCAGCAGAGGGCCCTCTAGCATGCAAAGGCATGCATTAGAGCGAGCCTGCCACCCAGCCATCCCCCCCCCACTTCCGTGTACCCATCCATGACCATCACACACGCAACGCAACGTGTTTTCTCCATTTGCCCTCTTTCTCCCCCACTACAGTGAGAGCACTGCAAGGATGTGTGTTTTGTTTGTCGTGGTACAGCTGCAGAGCCTGGCTGACTGCTGGTGTTTTGGGCAGGATCATACTGACAAGAAACAGGATAGGGGATGAGAAATTATCTCAAGAGGCAGAAGCAAGTAAGATCAGGGGAGGCTAATTAGAAATGTCATCAGAGTTACTGCTGTAGTGAATGACCTCGAGAACTTTCCAGAAGTTTCTAGAATGTTCCATAGAGAGCTGAGTATACTTACTGGCTTAGGCTAGCCCTCTGGGGAGCAACATCCTCACTTACAGGCATGGGCTTTGACAAAGAGAGGTGGAGCTGGGGGGAGGGCTGGAAGCCTGAGTGGGAGGGGAGCATGAAGCAAGGACATTGGCTCAAAAGCATCTTCTTATATTAACAAATATAAGAGAAAAGAAACCTTGGGCTCTCTTACTGAAGGACAACAAGAGTTACTGCTCTTCTCGCCTGTGTGGAGGGGACCTCACAGAATCACTATGGCCATGGGATCCAGACTCCTCTTATTTTCCACTATTCCTATTCAGAATTCCCAGGGAAGATGGGGACACCACAGCTACAATGTTATTTCAAATAAAGAGCCCATTGCACCAGCCTTCTTCCAGCTAATTGTCCTTATCACCTGTGGCTTCTCCTGGTGGCATTTCTACCAACCCCAATTCTCCTGTCCCTCCCTTCTTGCTGTCACTGCTCAGATCTGTGAGAACCTTCCCCTCCTGCCTTTCAAGCCCCGCCCTACAACTGCCAGGTGGGAAGCCAATGTCCACATGCAGCATGTCTGGGGCCATATACCTCCAGTGTCGCTCTGCCCAGGACCCAGCATCCCAGCCTCCTCCTAGCTGTCCATCTACAACCCGGATTCATCACCCACCTTACACACAAGTTGGCGTGCTTCCCCCCTGAACTCCCTGCGTGGACGACACACCTCCACACACCCTTGTCTCTCAACCAGAAACTTCCCAGTCACAAAGTCACCCTTGCATTTCCTCAAGAGCAAGAGGCTCACCCACGACTGAAGCTTTTACTTATGTCTACTGTTCCAATAATCTGAGTGTTCCGTCGTAGGCACTTAGGACTTGTAGTGTCCGCAACATTTCATTGTAGCGAATAGATTTCACAAAGGTATACTAGACTAAATAGAACTCTGTCTTCATTCTCCTGGCCTCCCATCTGGGCTTTGGGAGCCCTTCCTCGTCACACCAGACTCACCAAGAGCTCTTAGCTCAGTCCTTCCCTGACCCGATAAGAACATTTTTTTTTTTCTGAGATTATCTGCCTCCACCTTCACTCCAGGGTTGCCCCCAATATCAGACTCCTTCAAACTTGTTTGTTCCGGTGGGCAGGCCACAGGTAGAGTATGTGTTTGTATGAGTGTGTGAACTTGTGAATACAGCTCTGCAGGCCAGAGGTCCCCATCAGGTGTCTCCGCCATCACACTCCACCTTGAATTTTAGAAGATAGATTCTCAGTAAACCTTGAGCTCACCAATTGGCTAGACTAGGGGGTCAATGAGCTGGGGGGATGTTCCTGCCTAGACCTCCCTTCCTTGGCTTTTAGAGGGGGTCTGAACTCAGGTTCCTGTGCTTGCAAGGCACTTTACTGACTGAGCCACCCCCAGCCCCCAGACCCCAGCCCCCACTCCCTCATCCCTATTCCCCAGCCCCCACCTCCCACACCAGCCTTCAGTACCCACCCCCAGCCCCCAGGCCCCACAGGTGTTTATTTATTTGGAATTTTTTTGGAGGGGTTAGATCTTGGTTGCACAGCATCCCTAGGGGCTGGGTGTGGTTGCTAAATCTTTACGAAGGGGATGGAGGGAGGGGGTCAGCTAAATGTCCTTGTCTCAGTCAACAGTGCAAGAAAAGCACAGGTAGAATCAGAGCGGAGTGAGCCCGGATTCGCCTTCCTGCTTTAGGTCAAACGCTAGATGTGCTTGCTTCCCGTCACAGACAGAGCTAATTTCTCCAACCTGAGCTGCCTTTAATCTGTTGCTGTTTAAAACACCTTTCTTCTGGGTTGCAGAGACCACTAGAGCCATCACCAGGAACCTAACTCCCCCGCGCCTGCGCTTCCATGGTCTCCCCAGCCGGGGGTCTCTGGGACTGGGTACACTGTCTATTCAGAAAGAGTTTCCAAACCTTTGTCCTTTCACTCCAGACCGACACTAGAAGGGAAGGATTGAGGGCGTGGCCGGCTGGTAACCCCAGGTTACAAGTTTGCAGCGAGGGGCTGGTGTGGGCTTCCTAGGTCCCCGCTCGGTGTTCTGTTCTGTGAAATGGGGTATGGGACACAGCAAATTCTAACACCCCTGGGTGTGGATGACCACTATGCTCCGCGGGGGCTGAGGGGTCGCGGGAATGTGCGCTCGCTCTACCCCAGCCGGAGCCTCTCTTCCCCCTTGCTCCGCCAGAGTCTTTATCCCAGCCAAGATCCTCAGCACCCCGCTGAGCCGCCTGTAATTCTAGAGGGACTGGCCTGAAAAGGGATATCGCCAACTCCCTGGAAAGGAGCAAGCCAAGCCAGCCAGAGCCTGGGGTGACTGAGACACTCTCTGGCGCCACTTGGCGACCTGGAGCAGCAGTAGCGTGGGCAGGTGGGAAGGTTTCCCGGGCAGAAATAGCAGCCCTTTCCCCAGTGGGTTTTTGTTTTCGAGCAGTCCGGAGATGCACCCAGATTTTTCAATTGGGTATAAACAGACCCAGGACGCCAACGAAGATTGGGATCTGAGAAACTGATAGCCCGACTCCCCTCTCTCACGCGTGGGAGCACACTCAGGTCTGATGGTGGTCCCAGAAAACACACCAGAATCACCTTCGCTGACACCCAGCCTGTGAAGGTCCCCCAGTTTCCTTGAAGGACCACTTGACCCCCAACGCTCTCTGATCATGGTCGGCTTCTCCATTCCAGATAAACTATTTCCCACCCAGGAGGGGACACGTGCCTGAAGAGATTGGGGAGGCGCTGGACAGGTGGGAAGGAAGCTCTCTAGGTAAAGAGGAGATGCCATACGAGGTACCCCGCCTGGGAGGGGCTGTCCTCGTTCACTGAGCCCTTTCCCTTTTCTCCAGGGCCACTTCAATCGGTGGTCGCGCCAGTGGCCGCCTTCTGAGCAAGCGTCCTGCCGGACTGCGTCAGCACTGGGTAAACAGATGACTGGCTGCGCGCCGGGCGGGGCTATTTAAGAGGCAGCCGCCCTCCAGTCTGCCCTGAACTTGGCTGGACTGCAGCCTGCTCTGCTGGAATCCGCCAAGCCAGCTGATCCCCCGTCAAAGGTAAGTCGGTGTCTGTGCTGGCCCATCCAAGAATTACGGGTGTGAAGAATACTGGCCCGTAGCTTTGCGTCCTGGCCGTATCATCTTTCTGTTTTCTGTGCCTTCCCTCCTTTGACAGCTGGGAAGATTTCCTGAAGTCAGAAATAATGGCTCTGGATTTTAAGATGCGCCTGGGTGGGTACTGCTGCGTGGAGACTTTATTCCTCTGTGTGCTGTCTAATGGCAAGGCTGGGATAGCCATTTCTTAGGGTTCCCACGATGTTCGGATCACTTTGCAATCATTTAAAAGGGAATGCCAAGAGGTTTTAAGACACATTCATTTTCTAAATGATGCAGGAAAAAAAACTAAGGCTTTGTGGCTAGAAAGACATCGTTAGGACGGTGCAGGTCCCATCAGGTCAGTTCTAGGTCGGTTTGCAAATGTGGTGGGGCTTTGGCCACAACTCAGGACTGGGCACAGAGTTCTGGGTTTTCTTTTGCATAGTGACTTCTTGTTCGTCCCCATAGAAACACCGAGGAACCTCTATAAACACAGCTTCTATTTATGCACCCATACTTTAAACCGCTTCCCATTGTCGTCCCATTCATTTCTGTAGAGACGGCTTTTAACCTGCATTTCTCTGCATTCTGCCTCTCTGTCTCTGTCTCTGTCTCTGTCTGTCTGTCTCTCTCTGTCTCTCTCTGTCTCTCTGTCTCTCTCTGTCTCTCTCTCTCTCTCGTGTGTGTGTGTGTGTGTGTGTGTGTGTGTGTGTGTGTGTGACCCACTCACCCACTCTGTGTTTTCTGGTTAGAAGAGAGATGGGCTATAAAGGTGCCCTCTAACTTCAGGAAAGCAGGAGGCACTGCTTCTGAACCTGGAAGTAAATGGGGTCTGTGCGGGATTCCCGGGCCCTGGGTGTGGATAACACAAAAGCCAGGCAGAAGTGTCCCCAGGCGCGCGGTGGCCAGGGCGCAGCCAAGGACTGGACTTGACTAGTTCTAGGGCATGAGCCAGGCTGGCGGCCACAGCCCCGCGTTCAGCCTCGGCGGACTTCGTGTGCGGGACTTTTGGCTGCAGCCCGCCGAGCTCAGCCCTTGGTTCATGACCCTCGCCTCCGCTCCCCACAGCCATGAAGAGCAGCGTGTGTCTGTGCGTCCTGATGGCAGTCCTGGCTGCAGGCGCCCTGGCGCAGCCAGTGGCACCAGCAGAAGCCGCGGAGTCGGCGGTGCAGCGGGCAGAGGAGGCCCCCCGAAGGCAGCTGAGGGCGGTGCTCAGGACCGACGGCGAGCCCCGAGCGCGCCTGGGCGCACTGCTCGCACGATACATTCAGCAGGCACGCAAAGGTAAGGATGTCCGCTCTGCCTCACGCGGCGGCTGCTGCTGCGGTCTGGGTTCCCATTCCTGATCTCCAAAGCACCTGCAGGGAAGAGGAGGAAACCAGAGCACACGAGGAGCAAGATTCTCTCTTTCCTTCCCTGAGGTACTCTGCACCGCACTGTGGCATCAGCAGGTGGTGTTCTCAGCACCCAAGAGGGGAGATGGGTGGAGGGCTTACCGCGTGGGTAAGAGGAGCGGGCTAACCCTTCTCGGAACTGACTTCGGCACTGTATTAGGGTTGAAGTCCAACACCGCTTTAGGAAAACACACACACACACACACACACACACACACACACACACACACACACACACACACACACACACACACAAAGTGCTGGTAAGAGTCTCCAGATCCGCCCTCTCCTCTGTGCTGTATATACAGCAGGACTGGGGACCACCCAGACACTGACCCTCGGGACCCCTCTGGCGTGAAATAGGTCAGTGCTGAGAAAACCTGAGACTTGAGACACGTAGCTGGCACTGTGTACATGTCCCCCTGTATGGCGCAGGAGGTAAGGGTCAAAGAGCAGCTGGAGTTCCCTTGACTGCCCAGTCAGGATGGCCACAGAGTGAAAGCTGTGTCTTACGTTTCTATAGCTGTCAGAAAGGTGGCCACCATGCTGACCACCTCAGGGATCTTCTCAATATTGGAAGCCGCCCCCCCCCCACGATCCCCGTGGGCTATTCAGCAGCTTGCCAGTTGAGGGTTCCTCTCCTGTACCCAAATCTCTCATCTTCAGAGAGGCGATGGGGACAGCGCAGACCAGATCCTCTCCCAGCTCGGGAGTCATGGCTGCCACCAAGACAGCTTTCATCTGACTTTATCAGCAGGGACATGGATGGTGACTTCTGGCTGGGGTGTGTTAAACTGGACCAGTAGAGTGAGATTTAACTTTCGAAGGTGGGCCCTTTGTTCTGTGGAGCTCATTTACTCAACGTGTCCTGTCTGATTTGAACAGCCCAGGGCATTGGGCTTGACTAGTGAGGGGGAACTGGGGAACTTGGTTGAGTTTCCTAGAGTCCCCCATGAAGATGCGACCAGGGGACTTCAGGGGAATCAAGAGATTTCTTATGTTTCTTCCTGTTTGGGAACTCACCCCACAGCCATCCCTTTCTAGGTTGTTTTCCTGCTAATTCAATGGAGGGAGGGAGAGATGAGAGAGAGAGAGAGAGAGAGAGAGAGAGAGAGAGAGAGAGAGAGAGAGAGAGAGAGAGAGAGAAATGCATACATACACACATACAGACACATACATACATACATACATACATACATACATACATACATACATGCACACACACACATACACACATACACACCAGGTAATAAGAAAACCTGGGAACGTGGGATGCCCCCTCCCCATTCCTTCTGATGTGGGCCAGCAGACCCTTCTGAAGTATTTTAGACTTTTCTAGACTCTTCAGTGAGCTGTCAGTCTATAGAACCTTTGGCCTGAGTTTGGGAATGCCCGAGCAGTTCTAGCAACAGAAAGCCTGGTTGCTGAATTATTGCCTAGAACCAACACATGACAGTGGTTTTCCCAGCAGCTGGAAGCCACTCCGAGCTCTCTTCTCAGACCCTGTCTCCCCTCAGCCTGTTGGACCCACTGAGCCCAGAAAGGAGTAGCCTTCATTTGAAAGTTGGTTTGCTCACACCCAGGGTCAGGGCTAAGTATAGAAGAGTGATGCCCACTTTTTGACAAAATATAAACTCAGGATCAATATTGTCAATACTGCACAATTTCTCTGAATATTTTATAAATGATTTTTTATTCAACTATAATACATACTATTCTTAAAGACTCTAGACGAGATACTTTTTTGAGTGATTGGGGCTTGGCTTTAGCTGGTAGACTGGCCTAGAATGCACAAAATCCTGAGTTCAACTCTCACACCACATGACACCCAGCCTGTAATCCTAGCATCGGGAGGTGGGGGTGGGTGGACCAGTTCAAAGCTAGCCTCTGCTGTGCAGCAAGTTTGAGGCCAGCTTGGGCTATGTAAGATCTCATATTTAAAAACAAAAAGTAAAATATGAAATAAAACCAAGCTTATCTTTAGAGCTTGTCTGCAGAGCCCTCAGTGGTCCCAGAGGAAGCCTATTCATTCCTGTGGAAGGTGGGGAGGCACTGGTGGTCCAGAGGGAAGTGTGTTCCCGTGGGAGGTGGGGAGGCATTGGTGGTCCAGGGGGAAGTGTGTTCCCGTGGGAGGTGGGGAGGCATCAATGGCACTAGCATCCAATGCTCTCTCCATGCATCTCTCTCAAGCCTTAAAACCTTTCTTCACATGAGCATCTATCTCACTGTCTTTCACTTATGAAGCCTGTGCTAAAGAAGGCAAATGCCATCTGTGCACACATTGGTGCATCTAGGAGGCAGCAGGAGTCTATACAGGTTTGACTTACGCCGCGGCCTGGAGGCCATACGGTTCCCAGCTCACCTGCTGCAGGAGTCAGATCACTTTGTCTCAGACCACTCTAAGCCCCTTCGCTGTGTAGTGCTGGCGATGGATGGAGGGTGATAACAACATGCCTGAGGACAGATCTGTGTAGGATGTGAGAGCCAAGGCATGTTCCAAACACAGCTCCCATGAGAGTAAAGTGCCCAGCCACTGACCGGACAGCTGGCTCGATAGAAGCGTGGGTTGTGCCCAGCCCTCAGAGTAGACACTAATCCCTAAACAGGCCAGAGGATGGGCTGTGCTTTCTTATGACATGGGAACTGGGCTGCATGTATTTCTGACTGTGTGTATGTATGTATGTATGTATGTATGTATGTATGTATGTATATGTTTTGTTTTGTTTTACCTGAGTAATTCTAAGCAGCTAAGCAGAGGGCCTGTTCTGTATAAGCTGGGGCTGTCTACCCAAAGAACACAGTGAGTGGACTCTCATTTCCCAAACCGGGAAGACATGGGGTCAGGGAGAGGAAATGTGGGCTGCTATTTGTTGTGTTGGTTTCAGTTTCAAGTTTAACTGGTTAAATTCATTATGCAGTAAGTCAGGGTAACTGCTTCTGTGGTGTCATTAAAAATGTTTTAAAATATGTATTAATTAGGCCATAGTGGTGAGTTTCATTATGACGTTTAGTGCATCTACAACACACTCAAATCACACCTACCCCAGTGCCCTCACTGGTTACCCTCCCTCTCCTGGTTCTCTTCCCAACCAACCCCTCTCTACTCTGCTGCTTTTTTCTTTCTTCAGTGACCCAATGGGTCTCCTCAGGGTTGCTTACTGGAGCATGGGACAGGGAGACCTACTCTGGCTGTGTGTCTGGGAGCAGGAGCCAACAGCGAAGCCACCTGCAAACTGCCCACAGGTGGGAACACTGGTGCCAGGCAGTGAGAGCTGTTGAGAGGTTTACCACTTCTCCTAAGGACCCCAGGGTCTCTCTTTGCCCTTGGTCAGCACAAAAGGCGCTACACTGGTTACAAGTCTGGGAGGCCATTGTCAACCATTTGTGGCCTGGGACCATGCATCTGCCCGAAGAGGAAGGAATCATGGAATCATGTCACCGTGCCCCTCCTTGCCCAGGTCACACAGCCGTCACAGGCTGGCCCCCACTGCAGGTTCCATTGTTGTAAGGCTGATTTTTTGTTTGTTTGTTTTGAGACAGGGTTTCTCCGTATTGCTTTGGAGGCTGTCCTGGCACTCACTCTGTGGACCAGGCTGGCCTCAAACTCACAGAGATCCACCTGCCTCTGCCTCCAGAGTGCTGGTATCAAAGGCGTGCGCCACCACTGCCTGACCAAAAGGCTGATTTAAGCTTCATCTTTGTGACCTTTTTCATTCAGTTTCTTTGAATGTTACCAAGATGCCAGTGTTTTAATCTGACAGGGTGTGTTTTTCTGGTTATTATTTTAAAAAGACTATAGCTTTCAAAAGTAATAATTTATAAACAATATTCATGTAGAAAGAGAACTTGATTTTATTTTTTTTAAACATTTACTTATAAGGGGGCATGCCATGGTGGTGTTGTGGAGTTCAGAGGACAACCCACAGGAATCTGCTCTCTTCCACTGTGTGGGTCCAGGGGCTCAAATTCCCATTGTCAAGGTCAGCAATAAACATCTTTACCCACTGAGCTGACTAGTTCTTGTTCTAAAAAAATATTTATTTAGTTACACACGTGCATGCGTGTGTGTGTGTGTGTGTGTGTGTGTGTGTATAGTATGCATACAGAAGTCAAAAGACAACCTCAGGTATTGGTTGGTCCTTACCTTCTACCTAGTTTTAGGCTGTATCCCTTTTGTTGTTGCTTGTCACTGCCTTTCATACTCCGGGCTGCCTGGCCCATGAGCTTCTGGGGGATTTTCCTGTCTCCACCTCCCATCTCTGTCTAGGACATGCATGGATGGGCTCCAGGAATGTGAACTTAGGTTGTCGGGTTTATGCAGCAAGTGCTCTCACCTGCTGAGCCATCCATCTCCCTCGTTCCTTGATTCTGTTTCTAAAAAACTTACCTTTGAATCACGGTGTCCCAGAAAGTTCCTTGATGATGCTGGGATGTTAAGGCCTCATTTTAAAAAGCCATGAGTCCTGGGACGATCTTTGCATGGCTTCTGCTGTGGGTTATGTACACTATGAAATGCTGTTTGGGGTAGGAAAAGACAGACAACACCCAGGCTGAGCATGGCAGGAAGAAGTGTGCCCCTCTAAACACTTCCACACAAGTGCTTCCTCTTGCGTTTGTTTTTGGCTTGGCAGCAGCTATTTAATGCCTATAAGAAGGCCTGGTGAGATGGTGGTGTCAGTAAAGGGCTCACTGCACAAGCACAAAGACCAGTTCAATCCCCAGGATCCCACGTGAAAAAGTTGGGTGTGCAGACACAGGAGGATCGCTGGGGCTTGCTGGCCAGTCAGTATAGTGCAATCACTGAGCTCCAGATGCAGCAGGAGGCTGTCTCAATGAGATGGAGTCAAGATTGAGGAAGACATAGATGTCCATCCGCATGTGTAAATACATGTATGTACACTGAACAAGCATGAGCATACACAGACAGACAGACAGACAGACAGACAGACAGACAGACAGACACACACACACACACACACACACACACACACACACACACAGAGTCCTGGCTTTCCCCACTGCTTTAGTCATATTCTCAGATCTACAGCCCTTGTCTCCTTCTTTTCTACTGCAGCTCCTTCCGGCCGCATGTCTGTTCTTAAGTCCCTGCAGAGCCTGGACCCTAGCCACAGGATCAGTGACCGAGACTACATGGGCTGGATGGATTTTGGCCGGCGCAGTGCTGAGGACTACGAATACCCGTCCTAGTGGACAACTTCTCGGCCCCGCTTGGAGGAGGCGGAGTGAGAAAGCAGCCACGCGCACAACCCCTCAGCTCTGCTGTTTGACATTTTGAGCATCTATTTATTAAGTCCCAAATGTGAAACCTGTCTGTCAAGAGTGTGCTGTGCGGCCACACACCTCAGCGCAGCTGGAGGTTGGAGGCTGTGTTTTCCTCCAGTGAATCCCAGACCTAATGTTGCTATGCTATTAAAGATATTCCCCTCTGCCCCTCATTTGTTGTGTCCAGTGAGGGTCCCCAGAATGGACAAGGAGGGAGAGTAGTAAACGGTGCCCACAGGGGAATCCTTGCAGTAGATGGTCCCAGAAAGGGCTTGGGACATGAGTGCAGGGCATGGAGCTGAGCTCCCCACTCAATGCAAGGTGGCTTGTGGACAGGCCCTTGGGCTCAGCTCCAAGGCCTAGACCTGGCTACACTGATCCCTGATCTTTTCTCCCAGGCTCTCCTACCCCAATAAGTTACAGAGCAGTCACTGCCCCACAGCCTGTCCTCTACAGACAAGGAGGTGAACCCTGGAAGGTGGAAGGGGCTGACCCTGGTGCCGCAGCTCGTGAGTCCCAGACTTAAAGGCTGATGCACCTAGGACTCCATTACCCAGCACCCCTAGAACTATGGCGTGTAGGAAATCGTGGTAAAGTGCACATTCTGACCCAGAAAATCAGGGCTCAAGTCCAAGCAGACACCCAGGTGCTGCTGACCCCAAATCATTCTTGGGGCTTTCACCAGTGCAGCACACAGCCCGATGTCTTTGTCCTGGGGAACCTATTTCTGTTCTGCCCCAAGTAGAGAGGCACTGACAGACCAAAGAAAGGCTTCCATCCACACCTAGCTTGATGGGTTTATAGGGTTACTTGCAGAAGCATGGGTGAGTCTGGCAGCTGCACCCCCCCAAAAGCATACCCCAACACTGGGGGGCAATCATGAAAGCTGCATCCCTCAAGCTCCCTGAACAACCCACAGGCAACTCCATGGAAGAGTCTCCTCTCATCCAGAGATGGTTTTCCACTTGTATAGTAGCCGAGGGGGGAGCCTCTTGCATATTGTTTCATGAGCCTGATGGGCCTCGGCCCAGTCACACTGCAGTCAGTCAGAGGACACTCAGGGGGCAGGGGGGACTTCTGTCGTCCAGAACAGGACCCAATATGTTCATTCTCTGTGGGCATCCATAAAGGGATCCAGTCCACAGAGACATCCAGAGGTGACCTAGGAATGGCCACCCACAGTGCAGCTTCCCAGACCTCCTGACTGAGGCCTCCAGGACAGGGTGACATGAAGGGATGGACACTGGAAGCAACATTGTCCCATCTGTGTCATGTCTCAGGGGGCCCACCCAGCCCGTCATCACTCACTGGGATGCTCAGTGTTTCTTTGGTGGTAGAGAAGAGACTGTTAGGAAGCCCTTCTGGTGACCTCAGGAAGATGCGGTCAGAGCAATCTTTAACCAGAGCAGAAGTTAGAATTCAGTGTAACGTTAAGACCCCAGTAGATAACACAATACGCCGCCCCCGTGCAGGGTTCCCACCTCATTTAGTCCCAACATTTGGGTCTCTGAGACTGCCTCAGATATTAGGGGTCCCATCCCCATGTGTCATGTCTGCCTTTACTGGTAACTTGATTGGATTTGGAATCACCTAGGAGACACACCTCTGGGGAATATCCGTGAGGTCACTTCCGGAGAAGATTAACTGAAGAGGGGACGTCCCCTGCCCCAAACACGGGTAGCGCCATCCCAGGGGCTGGGATCCCAAACTGAATAAAAGGGGGGAAGCCAGCTGAGCACCGGCGTCCACCTCTACTTCCCAATGCTCCCTCCACCACCATCCTTTCCTCACCACGGCAGACAGGATTCCTTTAAACCCTGAGTCAAAATAAATCCTTTCTCCCTGAAGTTGCCTTGGTCACAGAGAAGGGAATAGCAACTACTGTACCACGATTCATTCAAAAATATGTGTAGGCCTGTGTTTCCAGCACACCACCAAGCATGGGGTGGGGTGGGAGTGTGCAAATGCCCGTGTTGTGGGAATGGGCAAAGGACTCGGAAGTGAACGCAACGCCCACAATGCCCAGTGAACAAAGACCTGGCCTGATTTAGTGGCTTCTGAATCGCCAGGCATGGGGGCACTGTTTCCAAAGATAAAGCCACCCACGCCTCTTAGAAATATAAGACCAAGACATTTTGGTGATGCCACGTAACTCATTCGTTAATAAACTGGTAAGAAGAAGGACAATGGGCATACAGAGTTTGTCAGGAGTACCTCGACCTGGTAAGGGACTCAGACCAACCAAGTCAATGCTTGGAATAGTCTGAACAGCAAGTAGTTACAGCTTAGGGTATTTTCCCTATGTTTCTATAGATGCTTCAGTAGGGACTCAAGAGCTAATGGAGATTATGAGCTCAAAGACAGGCGCCAAGTACCAAATGAATGGGAGAGGCGCCGCAGAGGCGGCCTTGGTGTACTGACTACTGTGCTCCCAGTTCAAGGACCCAGTCCCTTGAGTGGAGCAGCCATGGCTGTAGCAGAGAAGGTGGTTGGTCCCACTGCATCTATAGACAGGAAGCAGAGAGAGGCAACACTGCTGTTCAGCTTGCTTTATCCTTTTCATTCTGTTCAGGGCCCTGGTCTGCGGGATGCTGTCACCCGCAGCTAGGGTGAATCTTCTCACTAAGTTAAATGTTTCTAGAACATCCTCACAGGCATACCCAGAGCTGTCTCTTCTGGGTGGTTCTAAATCTCATTAAACTGATAAGACCAGACATAGCATGAGGCAGAGGGGAGAATCGTAATCTCTGGATCTCATTTCTAGGTACGTTCAATATTTTTCCCTGGCACCTTTAAATTATTGCTCATCCTGGAGGTAAACACAGCAGGAGCCAAGCAAAGAGAGAGCTGTGGCCTCACTAATTTCCCCTGGGCTCTGGGTTCTGCGAATTTTTGCTATTGAATGTGAAAAGGATTTGCTGTGTCTTCCTTCCACTGTGGCTACAGCATCTGCCCCAGATTCCCAACCAGTCCCTGATCCCACTGGGCAGAGCTCCGCTCCCAGGCCTCCGCCCCACTCGTCTCTAAGCCTTCCCCAGCCATTACACTCTAGCCCCTGCCCTCCTCAGTGTTTCCCGAGAACACTAACCTCAGATCCCCCTCAGGACTTCTCTCTGGCTCATCTTACCCCCAAAGCTTGGCTGAACTGCCCAGGTCCTTCAGCCCTGCCTCACCATCTCGCCATCCTCCACACAAGACTCCTTCCTCCCGTGCCTCCTTCCTCCTCGGAGTTACATTGCATATTAATTGATCGCTTGTTTCATCTTGTCCACTAGGGAATCAGTCCCACAAGGGCAGGGATTTTTTTGTCTGTTGCATTTAATTTCTATCACTTACCATAGTGTCTGCACTCAATAAATATTTGTACAATGGATTTGTCGGCAAAGAAAGGTTCTCAGGATCCCTCCCACTAAGGTTACCCACCAGTTTTAGAAGCAATTTCACACAGGGACGTGATCAAGTCCTACCAAGTAGGCATAGGAAGCTGAAAGGCAGGCTGCCAGGCATGAGGGGTATGAAGAGTGACAGAGTGCTCCAAAGTGCACCGCCCCCTTCCCTGGCCTCTCCCCTCCACTCCCCCACACAAATGCAGCCTCATTTCTTTTACTCCAGTCAAACCCAGAAAGGGGGCCAGTGAGGTGGCTCAGGCTTACCACCAAGCCCAATAACATGAGTTCTGTATCTGGAGCCCACACGGTGGGCAGAGAGAACAGACTCTCATGATTTGGTCTCCACATACACATCAATTGATATTTCTCAATTGATTTTTTAAGTTCAAGGTATTGATAATATCGAAAGAAGAAAAAGAATGAATTGGCGATTTTTTTTAGTGGGTTCACTCAGTGTATTAAAGAGGTAGAAACTGGGGGCTGGAGAGATGGCTCGGAGGTTAAGGGCACTGGCTGCTCTTCCAGAGGTCCTGAGTTCAATTTGCAGCAACCACATGGTGGCTCACAACCATCCATAATAAGATCTGGTGCCCTCTTCTGGTGTGCAGGGATACATGCAGGCAGAGCATTGTATACATAATAAATAAATAAATAAATAAATAAATAAATAAATAAATAAATCTTAAAAAAAAAAGAGGTGGGAAACTGTCTAAACAGGTGCTGGCACGGTCTGAAATCCTAGGTACTTGGGAGGCTGAGACAGGAGGATTGTGAGTTCAAGGCAACTTAGCAGGACACTGTCTCAAAATAAAAAATAAAGAGAAAGCCAGAGATGTAGTTAAGTGATAGAGCATTTGCCTAGCATTTGTGAGGCCCTGGGTTCTATCCTCAGCAACACACACACACACCCCTCACACACACACACACAAGCACACACAGACACATATGCACACACGGGCACATACCCTCACACAGGTGCATGCATGTACGCCAGGGGAGCATTTGCTCATGCAATCACTTTAAAGTTCTTTAAAGGCCTCAAGAGTCCTGGCATCTGTGAAATCTGGACAACAGCATCTATTGATTGTCTTTTCCAAGGAGAATTGAACATCTTACGTACGGTACTTTGTCTGCTGCGGACATGGTGTGTAACCCAAAGAGCGTGAACATCACACTATGAAGCCCTGGATCTTGATGTCTTAGAAAGTATCAGTATTTTTACTGTAGTGGCTTATCAGCCCAGTGCAACCCACCTTGTTTTGTCCATGTGTACACCATTCTGTTTGTAAAGAATGAAGCTGCTCCCTGGCCTCCTTCCTGGCACTCTGGCACATGCCACAGTGGTCAGCCAGGGGACTGGTAGGGTTGACCACAGTCACCCGAGTTTTTGGTAGGGGAGTGAGAGTCGGTAAACATTGTGTACTCACACAGAATTATCTAGAAACAAACTTAAGTGATAAAAATACAAAAAAAAAAAAGTAGGTGTCCAGGGCTTTAGTGAAGCTTAGCTTTGGGTGTGTACACAGAGTGTTAATTCGGGGAGACCCAGCCTGAGTGTTGAGGTATCAGCACACAGACTGGGATTCCAGGCTGAGTAAGAGGGAAAGGAGGGAGCCAGGGCGACACTTCAGTCCCTTCTCGGCTTCTTGATCCACCAAGAGGAGAGCCACAGCCACCCCCTTACCGCCACCGCCGCCGCCGCCACCACCACCACCACCACCACCTTGCTTTCTTCACGGACTACCACAAAAATACATCCTTCCTCCCCAAAACAGTACCTTGCCAGGTATGCCGTTAGAGCAATGAGAAAACTAACTGGTGGTTTCTATAGGAATGACCCCACAGGTTCATCGTTTTGAATGCGGTCATCAGGGAGTGGCCCTGGTAGGACTGTGGCCTTGCTGGAGGAAGTGTGTCATGGGGGTGGGCTTTGGGGTTTCAAAAGCTCAAGCCAGGCCCAGTGTCTCTCTCTTCCTGCTGCCTGCAGATGCAGATGTAGAACTCTCGGGTGCCACGACGGCCTCCACGCCACCATGCTCCCCACCAGGGTGATGGCCACGGTGTCTCTGCACAGCAATGGAACACCAATTAAGACAGTAACCAATGCAGCAGCCAGAAACTGCTGCTATGAGTTATGAGCCTGTCAGTGAAGATCCAGACTCAGTAACTCACCTCTGCAGAGGAATGGACCTGGCTCCACCCCTGCAGAAGAACACAGCGCACTTACCTGTACATCCCAGGTTGCTGATGTTTTCCTGGTAAGGTCATGTTGAGATTTGTAGGACTCTCTCTCTGATCTAATCAACTGAAAATTTAAGATAACCCCATAGTGGAATTATATTTTCAATGTGTCGCTTTTTTTAAAATTTTATTTCTGAGCTTTTAACACGATTGCTAAAAGACCCCTGAATTTAGGAAGATCACCCAATCACTGGAAAGAAAACAAAGATGGCTGTCAAATAAAATGCTTTTTGTAGAATTAAAACCAAGGGGGGGGGAACCCAAACAACTCTTCAAGATATTTTGAAGGCAACTTGGTAACCATGGTTACCTCTAATTAGTGAACCAGTATCTTCTGCCTTCCAGATCCGTGAGGAGGAAACCTGAAAGGAAAAACAACTTCAAAAAAGTGAAAATGTTAAGTTCTGTTGAGCATATAATCTTGTGTTTAAAACATAAAAACAGGGTAGAGAATTTGTTGCTGGCAAGACGGCTCCCACTTTGCCTTCACTGTCTGGGCTTCTCTCGCCAACCCCCCTTCCCCCAGAGAGTCGTGACCCCAACTTGGGGCATCTACAAAGTCTCCTTGGAAGAGGTGACACCAGGGGTCAGGGTGCAGGAGAGGTGACAAATTTCAGAAATGTAACTGGCAAAATTGGGCCGCATCTTAATCAGCTTCAAGAGTCAACTAGACAAACCCAGAGTCACCTGGGAAGAGTTCCTGTGAGGCACTCTCTTGATTGCTGTGGGAGAGCCTAGCCCACTGTGGTTGGTGCCACCCTGGGCAGGTGGTCCCGGGCTCTCTCTCTCTCTCTCTCTCTCTCTCTCTCTCTCTCTCTCCATATATATATATATATATATATACATATATATATATATATATATGCCACAGGGCGCAATTGAGTGGGCGGTGTCACCCCCCCATAGCCTCTGCTTCAGCTCCTGCCTCCTGTCTCCAGGCTCCTGCCTTGGCTTCCCTCAGTGACGGAACACACCTTTTCCTCCCCAGGTTGCTTGGATCATGGTGTCTATCACCACAACCAGAAAGAAAACTAGAACAGGACAAAAATCTATAATGCTCAAACTCCTGCTCTGTTCTGTGCTGGACAGAAGGAAGGGGACACACCTGGCTGTCACACTGGTCACAAGCACCCAGCAGGAACTTAATTACCTGGATTGGGACTTGAACAAAAAGGAATCCTGCAAGAGAAACTGTCAGGATCTAATCCAGATTTCCTAAGAGATGGAGGTCACACACACAAGCACAGGTGTGCACACACGCACATATGCACAAACATGCATTCATACACACACACGCACACTATGTCCACACACAAAGGAAAAGGCACATCCATTCTGGAGTCTTCCTGGCCCTCAGACCTTGTTAAAGTCTTCAATCTTTCACCTGAATAAGCCCGCAGCTGAGTCCAGGAAGGTGCAAGACTTCTGAGTCTCTGGAGCTTTTCTGTTTCCAGGAAGACAGATTTCATTTACAGCTAATGAAAGAGCAAACCAGGTTTCTGGCCACAGTGGACAACATGGCTATTGTCTACCTTATCTGGGAAAGAAAAGTGAATGTGGAAGCTGGGGACATGACCCCTGGCCTGCACTAGAACCTTCTGAAGCCGTTGTTTAGTTTTCCATGTATTTATTTAAATGCTATTTACTGGGGAGATGGCTCCATGGGTACAGTGCCGGCTGCATAAGCTTGAGGACCTGAGTTCAAGTCCCCAGCACCCATGTAAAAGCTGAGCATGGCGGCATGAGTCTGTAACCCTGGTGCTCTCAGGATGGAGACACGCAGATCCCATAGTGCTCTGGTCAGTCCGTGTAGAGAACTAGTGAGTGTTACTTGCACCAAAGTGTAAGACGGAGATGGAAGAAGATATCTGAGGTTGACCTCTGGCCTCCAGAGGCATGCACTCATGTGTATATCACACGCACAATGACAAAACAAAAAACAGCTGTTTCCTAGGGTGCCTACGGTCCAGGCACACACTAGGATGCTAAAGAGAGCCAGAGCCTTTGCGTCTGAGCAGGTCTGGAGCCCACAGTCCTGACTGGAAGGATTCAGGCATTACGATGGCCTGGCCCTGTCACCTGGCAGAATGCACTCAGGTGGTACCCTGGTCAGCCCTGCAAGCAGGTGTAAAGGACTCCTTTAACAGACAGACCCCCGCCCACTTACACTCTCTTCTCTTGCTCTCTCACCCTTTGCCCCTTACTCTTTCTCTCTCTCTTCACCCCCTCTCGCTCTCCACCCCCTTTAATAAACTCCACGTGGTTAACGAATCCCTTGGTTCGTGTTCCATCCCTCACTGTAATTGAAACAAAAGAACAACTGACTCCTGGCTTCACCGTGCATCTGTATCATGCCAGGCAGTGCACATGGCTTGGGCCTTTTCAAAATGAAAACTGCTCTACTCCCAACCAGGAAAGAGCTCGGGTCGGCTGAGGTTGTGTGCCGTGGGCGGCAGAGAAAAGCAATCATAACTTAACCAGTAACAAGGCTCTGTTTTCCAAGGAGGGAATACAGAGAATTGTGGGTTATTTACTGAGGATGGAACCCAGGACCTCATGCATGCTAGATGAGCTTGCTAGCACTGAGAGGCTCCGCAGGCCAGAGAACACGGGTATGGTAAGAATGAAAAGGAAAGGGGAATGCTGGGATAGCACCTCACAAATAATGGTGGGAACAGCACCCCCACTTCTGTGGGACACGGGGAGCAAAGGGAGCGGGTAGCGACTTGTAAAACTGAGATGTGTGTGGAGATATCTTGAGAAGGGGCAGCCTAGAGCTCAGAGGAGAGTGCCCTGACTGGATGCTATTTCTGCAACGAGGGTTGTGGTGGCTGTTGCCTGGCACTAGTCCTGCAGAGACCGAACAGCACCGCAGGCCAACTTGGAGAACCAGTGAACTTTCCTGGGGTCACTTACAGGAGCACAAATGACCCAGTGACAGCTGTGTCACCAAAGCTCACCCAGAGTGTGTGACGGCTCACAAAAGCTGGGAGCCTGGAGCTCACACTGTATAGTCTGCAGGCAGCTCAGAGGGTTGGAGAGCGTCCTTTCCAGGTGGCTCAGTCGGCCTGAGGCTCCTCTAGGCAGCTAAACTTCTCTGGGAATAACTTTTAGCAGTCTTTCCTGCTTACCTAGTCGGGGAGGGCAGGACCTAGAGAATCTGGTCAGTTTCAGGGACTTCCTCAAGCTATTGTGAACTGTTTACTTCCTGTTCTTCAGCTCCTTTTAGAACGGGACCATTGTTCTACCTCCTTATAAACACCTGGTGCTAAGGTATCCTGTTGCTTCACTTGCCTTTCTCATATCCTCTGAAGTGTCTCTCAGGAGGGAGCTTTAGTCTGAGGGAACTGCTACACAGCAGTGACACCCTGTGGTGAGAACTCAGGGAAACCACATGCACACCAGGAGGTCCTGGGACGGTGCTAATGGGACAAATGTTCCCAGGGAGAGGCAAATCCCCAGGGAAGGGGTCCCCAGAAGCCCAGCTGTTGCAGAGCAGAAAAGGGTAAATGTGTAGCTGAGAGACAATAAATTCATAAAGCAGCGCAACTGAATTCCACACTTCCCACATCGGGTGTGTTAGTGTGGTTCATATTTCAAAACACCTACAGGTCGCTGTGCACCCAGACAGGATTGGGACGAACCCAAACACCGGCTGGACAGCTCCCATATGCCCTAAACATCCCTTCAGAGGGCATACGTGCCTCTTTGAGGAAAAACTCCCCACTCCCCCTCAATTCTCTTGCAGCGGAGCCAAAGGTTCCTTAAATGCCCACCCCACCCCTCCCCAGCCTCTCTTGGGCCATAGGCTTATGACGTTGGACTCCATAAACAGTGTGAGCTGCAGGGTCCTGGTCTCCCGATGGTGGCGTCTTTTGGCATGCTCCTTCCTCCCTGGCCACCAAGTCTGATTCTCTGTCTTCAGGGAGACTCTTCCGTGTAATTATTATCCCACAATGAACCCCCTTTAAAATAATCTCTAACCCATCCACAGAAGAGCTCTTACATTTGCAACAATGGCAAGAACGTCTGTCCGTTTGTTGTATTCTCACCGCAGACTTTAAATGCTCCATGAGGAATGCTTTATAAGTGCAGGCACAATAGGTGAAGTAAGAAGGAATACATAGAATTCATGCAGAAACAGGCAGGACCCGAATGGGGGACCTGTCTCTTTCATAAAAGACAGACAAAAAAAAAAAAAAAAAAAAATCAAGGCGAGTCCACAGCAAACTTCCAGGCCTGGTCACAGGAAGTTGGCAGCCGTCCTGTGTGGTGTCCCTGTTTTCACTGTAAAGGAGAATAAAGGTGAGCAACTGGGAAGATGGCAAGACTGGGCGCCTGCACTTTTTTCTGCTTCTCTTTCTCCTCCCCTCTTAATCAGCCCAGGACTCCTGCTTAGGGAATGGCAGTGGGGTGGGTCCTTCCATATAGATTAGCTTAATTAAGACACCGTCTCTTCACACACCCACCCCCCCACACACACACACAGACCTACCAAATGGGGACAATCCCCTCAACTGTCGTGATTCCAGGTGGTGTCAAGCTGAGAATTAAAGCTGACCTTGGTGGGGTGACAGCTTACGTAACACTTTCATAACTATTCTAAAGTGTTTTCTGGATGATCCAGGTGTGGCAGGAGGGTGTGTGAGGTGTTCCCTCCCATTGGATGCTACTGTGGTGTTTTCCCCTGTCAAGCTCACTTGGGTAAGTTACCCTGGCCTCATGACTTCCGATGCCCCAGGCATGGGGACTCGCTGTACTCTGGACCACTTCTGCTGCCCCCTCCCACCCGCCACTAGAAGCCACCTGGATCCCCGGAGCAGCCGCAGGCTGAGAGCTAGGTACACTGCACCTCAGAACATCTTGAAAGAGCTGGAGGGAGAAAGCCCACTGATGAGAGGCCACTCCTCTCCCTGAGCAGTTTCCCACAACCTTGAACCCAGGCAAAGTCTATTTGCAGGTGATGACTTGAAGCTGGAGAACAGGCGCCTGCCCTTAATCGAAAACATCTGATCTGTGCTTGATTGCCACAGCCGGTACACCCGTGTCTTTTTTTTTTTTTTAATCTCCGAGTGCCCTCTACTGGCAAGGGAAACAAGCTCCTCTTGGGCCATGATGGCACCCAAGAGCTCAGGTATACACATCTGTTTCTCCTCCAACCCATTATCTTAAATAAATCCCTCTTATATGCTTCCAGGAATTCATATTGACGAGTCTGTCTGCCAGCCTGCCCCAGATGGTATCTAGGTTCTGAGTGTAGGACTGTTAGAACTGTAAGGGACGGAGGCCTGTGCATATTTTCTTTGGTCTCATCCACAAGGACGTGTCTCTCCCGAGACTCATCTGCTGTCATCTCTCCTTCCCCACTGCTCGGTGGAGCCCTGGCCTGGCCTGTGAGGGAGGTGAGTCCTGGGTGGGACTGTGTAACAGCCTCCATACTAGTCCCTGTAAAACCAGATCATCTGTCCTTGGATCCTAAATTCATCCCAGGCTTTCCCACAACCTGGAACTCAGACCACTGGAAAAGATGGGCGTGTCAGGATCCAACACATAATAATAAGTATTGGGTCTTCTCCTACCCCTTTCTTTCCTTGCCCGCTACACTCTGCGCAGTCCCTGTCGAGAGTGACTGACTAGAGATCCTGGGAGAGGCTAGGGTGGGGTGAGCATTGGACCAGCAGAAAAATGAAAACAAAACAAAACAAAAAAACGGCCCAGCAAGCTTAGCCTTTTCTTTCCTGGTAGCTGAAAACCAAGGAGAACTTGACATCTTCATTTCCTGGTTGTCTCGTCGGCCTCTTCAGGGTTATTTGTCCTGAGCTTGAACAATGGAGGCTGGGGTAGGACATGAACTGGGAGGGGTGGGGGTGGACGTGGGAGAAGTTTGGAGTTGCCAGTGAACATGATTAAAATACATTGCTTGAAATTCTCAAATGACTGAGTTTTTTTTTTTTTTTTTCAAGATACAGACATGTGGGCCCAACTCCGAGGGTCTCCTGAGCTATCCAGAAAGCATACTGACTTAACATGAGTGTTTCTTTCCCTCCAGGTTGCAGGTACAGGGAGTTCCACGCTTGAGGAGCTGAGCAAGCCCCTTGTGGCTTGCTCAGCCTGCTTTATCATTATTCTACGATCTGATAATAAGCCCCCTCTTCTTGCATCAGCATGAGGCTTGGTGTTTAATGTGAGGGAAGAGAGGATCCCAGGGCGGCACCTGGATGACACCAGGGCTCCTGCCAGCCTCTCCATGGTGGCTCTCTGTGGGGTTTAAATGTGAGCTGGCCCCCATCTGTCTGTGTGCTTGAACACTCGGTCCCCAGCTTTACCCCTTGTCTACCAGCAGTGTGACCAGATGTCCCCATGCTCCTGCCGTTGTCCTTCCCGGCTTGAGTCCCACCCAGGACTCACCTCCCTCACAGGCCAGGCCAGGGCTCCACCGAGCAGTGGGGAAGGAGAGATGACAGCAGATGAGTCTCGGGAGAGACATGTTCTTGTGGATGAGACCAAAGAAAATACGCACAGGCCTCCGTCCCTTACAGTTCTAACAGTCCTACACTCAGACTGTATTCTCTTGAGGTACAAGCTACAACAAGCTCGCCCCACCTTAAACTGCTTCCTGTATGTAATCAAACACTCTGCCCCTCACCAGCTGCTCCTTCTGCCCAAATACAGGATCCTGCCACAGATCTCCCATGGGAAAGACAATGTCCCTCCCTGGAGAGGCTTTTGGGCACTGCTAATGTGAAGCAGCCCTCACACCAGCCCTCGGGTTGGCTCCTGGTGCTCTGTGGGTGCATCCTGTTCGAGGCAGATCAACTCCAAAAGAACAGAGATGTTCCTCACCAGCGCCTAAGATGTTGCCTGTCTTAGCTAGGGTATGTGTTACTGCAATAAAACACCGTGACCAAAACCCAAGCTGGGGAGAAAGGGGTTTATGTGGCTTAGGCTTTCACACCACTGTTCATCACTGAAGGGAGTCAGTACAAGAACTCAAACAGGGCAGGGACCTGGAGGCAGGAGCTGCTGCAGAGGCCATGGAGAGAGCTGCTGACTGGCTTGCTCCCCATGGCTTGCTCATGGAACCTGCCCAGGAATAGCACCACCTACCAATGGGCTGGGCCCTCCCTCATTGATTACTAATTAAGAAAATGCCCTACAGGCTTGCCTGCAGCCAGATCTTATGCAGCCATTTTCTTAATTGAGGTTCCCTCCTTTCAGATAACGTTAGCTTGTGTTAAGTTGACATAAAATTGTCCAGCTCACTGCCCAACAGTTAAGTGCTCAAAAACCAACCCCAGAGCATCCGTTGTCCCTCCTCGAAGATTAAAAAGGTAAAGGCAGTTAAGTGGCTCTCCCGAGGTCATGGCTGCCAAATGGTTGGACCTCACATTCATGATGCTGTGCCCCCAGTGTCCCTACCACTCATGATGTCACACCCTACAGTATTCAAAAATTCATGTCACACCTTCAAATATTCCCCACAGTGTCCCTCACACTCATAATGTAACGGCCTCAGTATCCCTGACACTCATGTCACACTCTCTGGGTGTCCCTGACATCCATGATGCTATGCCCCCAGTGTCCCTACCATTCATGATGTCATACCCTGTGTCCCTGACATGACACCACACCCCCAGTGTCCCCGACACTCATGACACTTGGCCCCCAGTGTTTAGTTTATCCTTTCCTCCTCACGATTGGTTCTTGAATCTTTTGGCAGAATTCTGTGCAAGGAAATTTGATGACATTCACCTTGTGATGTGCACAACTGTGTGGGAATCACTTAAATGCAAAGCTTTTGTTCATTCTGTGCTTTAATTGTAAAAGATGATACTCAACTCCGTGACCAACTGTGGGAATGGCTTATAGAAAGGTGTGTGTGTTCACAATGTATACCATGGAGCAGCATGCAGTCCTGAAGAGCATTAGGGTCTGGCTGGGAAGAGAAGGGAGGGAGACAGTATGTGAAGAGCATGTCTCATTTACTATCCCCCAAGAGCCAGACATCTTCAACTCTTAAACAGGGTAATCTCCTGAGTGAAAAGGTGTGTGTCAAGGCGGAGATGGCTTGGGTGAAGAGCATGTACTGCTCTTGTAGAGGCCCTGAGTTCGGTTCCCAGCATCCATGTCAGGGAGCTCACAACCACCTATAACCCCAGCCCCCTTCTGGCCTCTTCGGGCAACTGCACTCAAGTGCGCACATCCACACACAGGCACACTACGTAAAACACAAAAGTCTCGGCCTTTGAGCTTGTTTTATTGATGTTCATTAGCGGATAAAGTTTTGTTGTTGATCTTGATGCATTACAACACACTTTTGGGTAGTGGTTGCTTAATGTTGATCACCGGTTTATTAACTACACTAAGTATCACAACCTCTGGTGTGCCGGCTTTCACACGGGTGTTTCCAACGTCAATGGGTGGCTCCTCTGGATGTGTTCGTTCAAAGGCATGGTTGTCATCCCCCTTGGCTATTCTACCTACTGCTTTAAAATACATTCAGATGAAAAGGTAAGTTACTCGGAGTGACTGCACACCCACAACAGCCAGGAGAGCAGAGAGGTGACGAACCAGCACTCTCAGTGTTCCGAGAATAAATAGTTTGAAATAGCGGGACTGAAGCTTCCTGTTTGGGGACCTTCTCTAAGCATCGTCAGTGGATATAAAGTGACCGTCACTCCATCCAAGGACACATCTTTTGCTGGGGGAAGAGGGTCCATGTGACAGTTTCTTGAACACAGGGCGCTATCCTTTCACGGGTGTCTAAGGCAGGTGATCACGTGACATACAGATGTACAATCATGTTCAGACAAAATAAATATGATGCCTGGGGTGGAAGCTCTCTCTCTCTCTCTCTCTCTCTCTCTCTCTCTCTCTCTCTCTCTCTCTCTCTCTCTCTCTCTCTCACACACACACACACACACATACACACACGCGCAGAGGCTGGATCTGGAAGGGGAGGAGGCATCTGATTAAAATACAGCACACACAGATAATAAATAAAAGTCCACAACTGAAATGCGGGACAGCAACAGACCTAGGCCACTCGCTTCCTCATGCCTTTTCCATTCATAAGCACCTCTGATTTTTTTTTCCTATGGGCAGAAATGGGATGAGGAGACAAAGGGCTCGGGGGATGGTGAGGAAACTCATTCCTGTTTTGAAAGGAGAAGATAAAAAAATGTGGCACACGCCTTTGATCCCAGCACTCGGGAGGCAGAGGCAGGCAGATCTCTGTGAGTTCGAGGCCAGCCTGGTCTACAGAGGGGGTTCCAGGACAGCAAAGGCTACACAGAGAAACCCCGTCTAGAAAAAAAACAAAATGGGGGGAGGGAGAAGAAAGAAAAAAAGAAAAAAGTAGCTCCTGAATGGCTACAGAGCTCTCACATGCTGCCTGAGCTCCCTTCAGAGGGAGAGGGGCCAGCAGCCATCACACCTGACCAACCTTGACCCAGGATGCAATGGGGTGTGCTGTGGACTCTCCTCTTTCCTCCACTGTGTGTAGATTCAACCATCTTGTCCCCTGTCCCCTTGATCCTTTGTTACAGTGATAACTGGTCATACATCAGCCTGGCTGATAATAAGCTACGTTATTAGCAAGTTAGTGTGTGTGCCGTTTGCATTTTGGTGTCAGAGAACCACCAAGAGAAACTATCAGTACTGAGACTTCCCTGCTAATAAAATTCTTAAAAATGGAAGAAAAAAAAAAAAAGGATCACACAGAACACAGAGGGGACTGCCTGACAGTGCATCAGAGCGCAGATACATTCTTGTCAGGTCAGGCTCTGGCCCGACAGCTGATGACAACACACAGGGCAACTTCAAGTCACATCCCAAGAACAGATAGTCCGTCAGAGCAGAAGGGTGCAGAGCTCGACGAGGTTGGACCACCTACAACAGAAGAACAGCTCTCTGATGGTGAGTGGCACTGTCAGCTGTCACAGGAGGGCAAGAAGGCCAGTGACACCCAGGGTGTGGAATGCACAGTGACCCGAACCACAGTCTTATGCAGAATTCACCAGATTCCTATCCATGGGATAAGAACGCCCTGGGGAATTTCAGTGCTTCTTAAAAGTAAAGGAGAAAGGACGCCACCTTCCCCCGGGTGAGCCTGGGTGACATCGTGAGAGTGGGACCTTGTAGGGCTATCCCTTCCCGCAGATTGGAAGAGAAGCCGATGCAAGGTTGGTCCCCAAGGCCCGTGTACACACCGTGTGGAGTTCTCCTCTCTCCCCATGAGGCACAAGGTTGATTTGTCTAGCTCAGGAGAAGCAGACCTCAGAGGGGAAGGGTGTCAGTGCTCTGTGGGGGACAGGAGGTGAGGAGCAGAAAGAGGAAAACATGGTCTCCTGCATGGTGGCGATCCCTGGCCTCACCGTAAGCTAGTCTGTTTGGGGAGCTTAGCACCCATCAAGATGCCCGAGGTGAGGATCACGGGGGCTCTCATCTGCACGCTGGACCCAACCATGGTGGGGAAGCTGCGGTTCCGACGGATGCCACTGGGGCACCCCAGAGGCAGGCCCTCGGCGACCAGGCCCCCAGGGACAAGAGCCTGTGCTGGCCCTGTGGCTCCACAGAGGAGAGGTCCCTGATCCTCAGTCAAGGTGGGGATATGTGGTCGTCCTGAGTTCACCACTCTGGCCACCCCAAACCTCCTGACTTTGTCCACAAGGTTGAGGTTGGAGACAGACACGTCCGTCTGGCTCTCGCTGCTCCTCATCGGCTTCTTCTCCCTCACCTCCCTCAGGATGGAGCTGGCAGGCTTGGAAGCCAGGAAGTTGTTGTAGGGAGGGCTCGTGCACTTGAACTCAAAGGAGGGTGGCGAGGCCACGGGTGTCTGCATAGGGGAGTTGGGTGGGGTGGACGGGATCACAGCCATCCTTGGGGTGTAGGAGTGGAGGAGGGAGCCCCTGCCGGCTCTGTCCCAACTCTGGGGGTCGTACACAGCCGCTGAGATGCCTCGTTCCTTCAGCAACCACACCAGTCCCAGGGACGTGCTCATGGTGGTTGTGGACTCGCGGATATTTGTGAAGGACTCGGCCAGGCTCAGTCTCCGGGGGGTGCATGGAGTGGCCACTGGAGTGGATTTCAAGTGGCTAGTGCTGCCACAAGCCGGAGCGGGGGCTGAGTTAAGGCTGAAAGAGAAAGGGGGCTGGTTACTCATCAGAAAGGCCACAGGCTCCTTTGGAAGGATCAGCGACCCTGCCTCCTGCAGCGTGTGCAGAAGGAGCTTGGGGTAGGAGAAGGCTCCCCTGTGCCCTCAGGTCATCTGTCTGCATCTGCCCCTCATTTCTTATGGCGGGGTGGGAGGGTCCCCTTACATAAGACTGTGATCCAGGTTAACAGGAAGCTGCCATGGTCCCCTCTGCTTATCCCTGGCAGGTGCATAGAGCTGTCCCCTCTGTACATAAAGACCAGGGCTCCAAGGTCAGCTGTTGGCTCACTCGGGGTCACACTGGGCTAGGAAGTGGACAACCCTGGATTTGATTCCACACGTGAAGTGGCCCCACTGTTGTCAGGGAAGAAAGTGGACCCTTCAACAGCTAAATTACCCCAAACAATCCTTTCCCCAAACCTTGATTTTCCTGAGATACAAATCAGAGCTCTGAGTATGAGAGTCTGCTATAGGAACAGCTCTCATCCCTCTACCCCCTGCTGTTCTAGCTCCTTTTTCCTGTTGCCCAAACGCCTTGGGATATAGTGAAGCTGACACCTCACACGGCCAATTTGTCTGGGCTCCGTAATGCTCGAAGCCCACAGAGTGTATGACACCTAAATGACCACAACAGGAAGCTATGCTCATTCACCATGCCCTGGTGTTTGGAGACTTTGAGGTCATAGCATCTGTCTTTCAGCTGGGAAAGCCACCAGGGCACAGGGGAGCAGGGAAAAGCACCATTCTGTGCTCTCATAGATGGCTTTCAGGGAGCTGGCCCGCTTCTGAGTGCAGGGGACAGAGGAGAACCTGCTGCCATGGCCTTGTGGGACCCATGTCAGTGGCTGCCTGCTCTCAGCTTCAGCTGGAGTGGCCAGCTACCCAAGCAACAGGCCAGCTGGGTGGTCCCCAGGACTCAGGCACAGCGACCTCTCCCTAGGTCCTTGGGCAGGTACCAGCTAGAAGAAGGGAAGGAACAGGGCCCATTCTGGAGAAGGTTCTTGGAATGATGAGAGGGGCTCTCCTCCCTAGAGAGAGCCAGATCAAAGGCAAGTGCAAGCTATGGGTGCCGTGAGGCCCTACCTGTAGGTGGTCTCTCCAGGGGTTGGTGGGCACAGGGTGGGAGTCACAGGACAGTTATTATCACACTAGCTGGGGGAAGGGGAGAGACTCTGCAAAGTTGGGAGCACTTGGAGAGCCCACAGCAGCTCCTGGGATTGAAGAGGTGGGGTTTGCAAAAGGCACAGGGAGGGTTTTTTTTTACAAATGTTGACAGCTGCTAGAAGGTAAAAATGTTCTAGACTAGAAGGCTATTGACACAGTCATCCCTGGAAAGGTTTTCAGGGTTTCTGTTTTGCTGTGTTTCTTCCCAACTCACGCAAGACAGCCCCCTCTTACTCCTCACTTTTCTGGTCCCCAGTGTAGCCATATGAGACTTCTGGGGGAAGACATACTCAGGGCACTCTGAGCCTATAGCTTCAGCCAAAAATACTCATTTAGTCACTCACAGCTTCACAAGGGACATCTTGTGACCTTAAGAATAACCTTTTATAAACAAAGTCAGGCCTGGAAGCTAGCATCTCCCAGGGCAGCAAGGGAGATGGAAACAAAGCAGAAATCCAGGGTTCCCATTGGGTGAGACCTTTGGTTAGACCTTCATTAGTGTTGGCACTCAGCTGGGTTAGAAGGAATGATGGTCAAGGCCATGTTAACCAGGCACAACCACAGAGACACATCGAAGCCTTTGTCCCAGGGTTAGTGGCAGCCACACTTGCACACACAGCTCGGCGTGGCCCTGCAGGAGCAGGCTCCGTTGGCCGTGTGCTCACCCCCTGCCTTGCCCGTGGGCTCAGACTCTCTGCCCTACACCTCCTCTCAGCTCAACAGGGCATATGGCTGCTTCGTCGTCATCCTCACAAGACCTGTGGAGAATTATTCATAGTTTAAGGTGCTCCTTGGGGCGGCTGTTCTCTTTGAGCTGGCCCTTCTCACCTCTCTCCCTAACACCATCCATTAACTCTACCATCTTGTTTGACTGTCACATAGAAAGGGGCTATGGGGGGGGGTCGCTCTCCTGTGCTGTGACAGAGCATTCTCTTGTTTTTCTGCATAGCAGGAATGGGAGCCATATGGCTGAAATCAAGTCAGACAGACCAACATCTCTCCAGATGCTGTGCCCGAGGGATACAAGGCAAAGCGGACATGTTACTCCACCGTAGAGTTTGGCTGTGAGTGTTTCCTGGAGTCTGCTCCAGGGGAGTGAGGGTTTCCACAGATCTCAATAACTCTACCATGAAAAACCGCCACGCTCCGTTGGTGAGCTTTGAGACAACAACCGTGCTGGTGCGTCCCCAGGGCCTGTGGAAATGCTGACTTCAGCCAAAAAGGGGAGACCTAGACTCCGTAGGGGACAGTGACAGTGGCTTTCTCAGCCCCTCCCACCCCCACCCCACTCTAGATCTGAACAAACAAGGTTCAGAAAGAAAGACAGGACCCAGAATGGGCGGCTACAAGTGCTTACGCCTGCTGGATTGGCAGTGTGTGTGTGTGTGTGTGTGTGTGTGTGTGTGTGTGTGTGCGCGCGCATAGACACTGTAGCTACTGTCCCTTAGGCACCATCTACCTTGTGTTTGAGACAGGCAGGTCTCTCTGACCAGAACCTCATCAAGCAGGCTAGGCTGGCCGGCCAGTAAAATCCCAAGGATCCATCCACTTAGGATTAGAAGCACGCAGGTGATGGAGATTAAACTCAGGTCCTAGCTTTTTTTTAAATTTTTTTTCTCGCTTGACAGGGTCTTACTAGATACCTCTGGCTGGCCTGGAACTTACAAATCAGACCAGACTGTCATCAAACGCACAAAAGACCCACCTGCCACTGCCTCCTGAATACTGGGATTAAAGGTATGTGCACCACCACACCCAGCTTGGAGTTGGCCTTCGAATGAACCTCTTGGCTTCTGTCATCACGCATTGTGAGAAAGGCCATTCTCCAAATTGCACTGCTCCCGCCCGCCCCAGGGCCGTGGTCCCTTACCTTGGCGTGACCCGAGTGAGCTCGTCGGAAGGGTGCAGGATTCGGCAGGTGGTGAAGGTGAAGGTGGAGTTGGTCTGTGACATGCACTTCCCAGGGTAGTGTGCTGGATTGGAAGAGGAAGAACAAACACATTCCTTGCAGCCAAATAAACCATGATAAGCCTTAAAATCCAGCATGACCCTCCACAGATTGAGAGGCTACCTTGTGAACTGGATCTGGGCGAGGAAGTCAAGACACCGATGTTCTGGACTGAAGGTGGCCCCTCAAAAATAACCACGTTTTTGAGCACTGGTCTGCAGAGCATCGAATCCCAGCTTCCGGCCCAATCCAGACAGGGTTCCTCATCAGAGTTCTTAGGTCAGTAGTGGATCCAGTTTCCAGGGGGTGGGGGAGGGCCAATGGGCCTTCACAGATTAATTTAGTTTTCCACCTTAGGGCTCAGATCTGCTTTCTTCCAGCATCGTTTGCTGTACATTTCTTTTCACTGACAAGCAGCTGCCAATGCCCTGCCTAGAGGGAGGGGTGGAGTGGGCAGGGAAGGAGGTGCTTGATACCTGGATGCAGGGCTCGGTTCACAAAGCTCCCTTTTCTGTTCATACAGAAAAGGGCTCAGGGAAGCTGGTTCCACTACTGCCCACCTGCGATGGTCACGGTGGGAGGTGGCCTTAGCAGCCCCAACAACAACGTCGAGGAGTTCCAGAACCCAGCCTGGTCTGACACACCCATCGCTGCCACATACTCTTGCAGCTTTCTTTCCTGTGGTCTCTAGGATTCCCATTTTTACTAGAACTGAAAGCTGTTCTCCTTTGACTTCTCTAAGCGTTGTTGTTAGGGCCTTTGATGACCAAGGTTGGAGCAAAGCAAATCACTTGAGTGTAAGGACCATGCACCAAAAGCCAGCGAAGGAACAGGGAAGGAATCTACCAAAGACGTCGTGATTGTCAAGGTCGTCCTAACTCATAACTTGAGCATCAGGGGGGAAAGAGAAAAAACAAAACAAAACACAACACAAGTGTGTGTCTGTGGAGGGGAGCATCAAAACACGTGCACAGTGAAGTCATGAGATGAGCACCCACCCCACTACCCAGCCCTGCAGCAGCTCAGCCCCCAGAGGCCTCCTGGGAAAAGACTCCAGACTTCAGAGACCAAGAAACCCAAAGGCTGTGAAGATTCAAACTACTAGAATCTTCTTGCGGCAAGTTTTCTTTTGGGTTTGAAAAGAAAAAAAAATTGGCTGGGTCTTAAAAGAAAACCAGAAACCAAGTGAAGCAAACACAAGATAATAATAATATAACGGGTGAGAATGGGCTGGAGACACACAGATTGAAAGCAGGGCAGACAAATCCAGAGCACAATAACAGTGATAATGGCTAAAAGAATAGGGCAAATGCGGTGTGTGTTGACAGCATGACCCAGCTCTGTGTCCACGAGGGCCCAGTGACAACTAGGGTGGCAGGCAACCTCGAGCAGAGCCTTAGTGGGAGGCACAGCAGGAAACATAGCAAATAATACATAGAAATGGCCTTCGTGGGAGCTATAGAGATGACTCAGTGGTTAAGAACACTGGCTGCTCTTCCAGAGGACCTGGGTTCAATTCCCAGCACCCACATGGCAGCAGTAATTCCAATTGCAGGGGACCTGACACCCTCATGCAGGCAAAATGCCAATGCACATAAATTAAAAAAAAAAAAGAAATGAAAACAAACAATGGCTTTAGCATTGGGTGCAAGCAGAGGTTCCCAAGCTCAGGTCACTAGGAACACACTACAGAGCGCCAACAAAAATGGGTCAAGCTATGAAGAGGAGGCAACCAAACAATCACAAGTCTTGGACAGCGACAAAGTCCAGGAAAAAGAACAACAGGAAGCCTGAGAAGAGGGTTATTGAGGAAAGACAGAGAGGGAAAGGGGTAAACAGATCATTAAGACAAAATGGTAGTAGGAGATAACATTAAAAAAAATAAATAAACAAGGCAAGGAGGGATTAAATTTAGAAAGGCAGCCCCATTTGAACATGTGGCCAGAATGGGCAACTACCCCTCCCCAGCCCACTGGGTGTGCAGTCTCCAAGAAAATTTTAGAGATAGAGTTGAATCATCAGAAGTAAAACCCATCACATCAAAATGAGTTTGGGAGATAAGAAAAGGCTGCTAAAAATTCATGTCCCCACTCCCCGGGAGCAACGGACAGCTGTGAAGACCAAGAAGACTGATTATCTGAAGAGCTGAAGCCAGAGACTGGGCTCCTCCACAATACCACTGGGATGCCTGGGTGCTCAGACTCTCGGTGTCACCACGGACTGCCGGGATGCAGGTGCGCCTCCCTTCCTTGGGGCACAATACAGAGACAGTGAGATTCTCCACGAAGGGCTCTCCAGAGCCCCTCCTGTTTGTCCCAGAGAAGCAAAACATTGAGCCCTGATTCTTGACTTTAGGAAGCAAACAAACTAGACATGAAAACACACTCGGCAGACTCAGGGCTTGCTTTCAAAACTGGAGTTGCACACCAAAGCCCAGTGCCCAGCTCAAATACAAGTTCAAATTTTGTTTACCTCACAGGCTTCATTTTGAGGGTACAAAGGATGGGGTTCTTGGAATGACTACTCCAACTTCCTGGTGAAGTCCTTATTCTTGTCTTAGCCTGATGGGCAGGCTTCGAGCATCACAGGGGATGGACAGGTGACACATTTGATGGCAGCCAAAGGCTGAGTGGCAGGTCACATGCAGGTTCAAGGTTACTGCTTGCAACTAAGCAAGCCAGGCACTTCCAGAGGTAGGTTTCTGTGCTAATTTGGGCTTTGTGCTCACTAAGATTAGAGCTCATTCTGGCTACCTGACCACATTTTATATGGAAATGGATTTTTTCCTTACGTTTAGCTTGTCTTTTGCTAGAGGTTTTGATGCTGACTCAAGAACTGGCAAGGTTTAAAATCAACTAAACCTTGGTTGTGAGACCCACAGGGGTGAACTACAGGTGACTGGTGTGCCACAGGCCAACACCCATGATGGCCAGCTGTGTTGGAGGGCAAGGGAAGGGCGAGGCCCACTCTGCTCCTGTTTGCTGATGTGGCCCTTGAGCTTCTGTCTGGAGGGCAGGCGCTTGGCATTACCAGCTTGCCTACGGCTAAGACCCAGGGTAGGTCATCCCTGATACAGCTCTGGGTCTCCCCAGAGTCGGGTGGTGGTGAGTGGTGAGTGGTGCTACACAAACCAGGCTGGAGTGCAGTATTGAAGCCTCCCAGGGCTGTTGCTTCCCCACAGCCCAAAGTGCTGAGAAGAGAGGACCATGGCAGATGCTCAGGGACCCTACAGGGACTTACAGATGACTGGGACTCTGCCATCCGGGCAGCCACATTTGGGCATAGGTTTCACTCAGCCCTGTCTTTCGTGTGTCCTCTGGGGAGGGGCAAGTCCAAGCCGACAGTGCACTGGAGAAACCATTTTCCTTTCTGAGCAGCTCCCTAGAAGCCAGCGGCATACGCAGAGGCTCTGAAGCCAGTGGCCGCAGCTGCAGTCTTGCGATGTTGATACAAAGCTAAGCTATTTCAGACCTTGGAGAACAGGGAAATGCGGGCCACGCCACCCAGCTATGCCTTGTTCTGTTTTGAGATGGGGGCTCATGTGTTCCAGGCTGCCTGGGAGCTCTCTAGACAGCCAAGGCGACGTTGCCCTTGATCCTCCAACAACACCTCCCAAGTGCTGAGACTCAGGTGTGCGCCACCCCTGGTCTCCACGTGCTGGGGACAGGTCCCAGGGCTTTGTGTTGTACCCACAGAACCACGTCTTCAGCTCCAAGATACAGATGGCATAAACTCCTAAAAACGTCAAAAACCTTCTGTTGCCAGCTTCTAGCAGCGTGGCTTACACTGTCCCCTACAACGTTCTTTTCAAATGTATCTGAAAATCTTGAGAAAATCTTTACAGGGCACAGAGCGCCTGCTGTGGCTCCCCCTGTGGGAAGTAGGCAACTGGGGTGAAAGACGTAAGCGTGCCCTCCGCTTTCCTGACTTGACCATGTGGGCGCGAAGCTGCTGGCATGTGATCTGGACCTGCTGTGCACTTTCTACGAATTCCTTCTACACACACACACACACATACACATACCACACACACACACATACACACACCACACACACACACATACACACTCCACATACATCACACTCACACCACACACACACACACCATACACTCACGCACATACCACATACATCACACACCACACACACACACACACACACACACACACACACACACCATACACTCACGCACACACCACACACACACACACCACACACATACTACATATCACATACACACACCACACACACACACACACACACACACACACACACACCATACACTCACGCACACACCACACACACACACACCACACATACATACTACATACATCACATACACACACCACACACACACACACACACACACACAGCAGTGGCTACCACATCAACAGTGGCACCCAGGGCCCTTTCCTACCAAACAAAACAAACTTGCTGAAAACGAAAGCTGCCATCTTCAAAACTGAATGGTGTGAGCCGAGCCTAAGCACATGAGCCGGGTTTTGCTTTTACACGACCCCCAGCTGGTGATGGCACTGTCCTGCTTGGGATGGGAAGGCTGCCTTGCCATGAGATTGCTTTTCATAACCAAAAAGGAGGCCAAAGCAATGTTTAGAGTTCTTCCTGAAAAGACAAACAACATGGGAGGGGAAATGCTTTGTAACCTAACAGTGCCTGGGAAAGATCATGTAGAAAACCGTGTGCCAACTGCCATATTCATACAACAGAGTGAAGGAAGTCTCACACCGTTCACCTGCGCCTTCCTCCACACGGGGACATTGTCACACTGTTTTAAACTAAGAGACTATGCAAAATATGTTGTTTTGACATACAGTCTAGTTTTGTAGCTCAGACCAGCCTCTGAGTTCATAATCCCCGCCTCAACTGCCTGAGTGCTGGGATACCAGATGTCTACGCCACCTCACCAAGACAAAGGTGGGTTTTAAACTGTTAATTGCTGTACTTTATTGGCAAAACTTTCTAAGTTCTGGCTTCCCTTCATTCTCATGTTTCTCTGCCTTTTGAATGTTTCTTTTATACAGCCCTAGTCTGGTCCTGTAGATCTGTTAAGGCCCTGGATCCTGGCCCTTTATACCCCAGTCTGGTAGGTTTTCTGGGAGACTGAAAAGAATCATTGTGATCCTATACAACTCATATTTAATTCTTGTGGACTTAAAAATTCTATTCTCACCACAGCAAACTGCCTGTTGTCTGTTTCATCTCAAAAATATGTATTAATTGGGAGATGAACCACTTTACATCCTGCAGAGAGGGCAGGGCAGCCTTTGAGTGACTCTGAGGAAAAGACTACTTGAGAACGATATAAACTGCCAAGGGGAATAAATACAAAACTCTCTCTGGATCTTTTTCTACCAATGAGGCCCTGACCCCATGGCACTGGCTCTTCATTCTCCCTTCTGGGGCTGACACAGACAAGCCAGGAAGAATCTTTGCCTGCTTGGGCGGGTTAGAGAGTAGTCTCCCATTCTCAAGGGGATGGCTGTCGTCTGTCTGAACATCCCTGTGTGCTCACAAAGGCTTCTCCACATGAGCAGACCCACACAGATGCCTCGGCAGACCACACAGCAGCTCTAGCGTTCTGGAGGTTCGGATGCCAGGGAGAAGGGTCTCCACAGTTGACCCTGCTCTGCAGGTTTCAGGCAGGGCAATGGAGCACTGTCCATGGAGCACTGTCCACTTTTGAGGATCAGCTCTTCCATTCCGTCGTCAGTGCTCTACTTCAGGCCTGCAGACCACCTGCCCTGCTCAGTTCACCAAACGCTCTTAGAAAAAGCTCTAGGTCTTTCTTCGCGTGTCCTGATCCCGGTGGGTGTGAACAGACCATTCACTCTTTAAGGACTCAGGGATGAGAGCCAGGACTGGGAAAATGTTCCCATCCCACGGGGAACAGGGAAGGCACTTCCCTCTGCCGGAGATACCTGAAGGTCTATGAGCCAATAGTACCGAGCTTCCCTTCCAGACCCACTGGGCCACTGGGCCACTGGGCCAGCTTCTTCATACAAGCTATGTGGACCCTCTTGTGTGGACAGCGGTGGGGACTGAGTACAACACAGACTCAGGGAAGAGGCTTGCTTCCATGGGGCACCTGCTCTGTGACTGAGCTGAAGGAATGCTTCACTGGCCAGACTTCCTCCTCTCCGTGGTGGGCTATTATTTTCACCCCTTTACTCCACAAAGCTTCTGAGCACAGCTTGGATCTGTGTTTTGGATAAGGAAGTGGCGAAAAGGCTGTTTAATGACGTCTGCCTCTGGTGGTCCTGGGGCTTGAGATATAGGAGGTCTGTTTTGAATGAGTGTGATTTTAATGGTCTACACTGATGCCAGCCAGGATCTTGGGGCCCAATTGTGAGTCATGTGCACGTCCAGGGAACATGGATGGATAAGGCATGAGCCAGCCTCAGGGTACAATCTCCTCGTATGTGAGTGACAGACAGATGAATTGACTTCTGACTCCATCTCTGGCCTTGGTTTAATCCTATCTTATTCTCCCTTTTGGGTCTTCAGGGTTATTCAAATGAGCTCAATCCTGCAGCACGACCCCACCAGCTGCCAAGTGGGCTTAATTAACCCTTTCCCCCATGCAGGTGGGACCAGGGGATGACTATCCTGAAAAGAATGTGCTTCCTCTGTTAATTCAGGGCATCAAACACTCATTAAAATGAAGTAAAATATGACCTAAAGGTTGTTTTCAACAGTCCACTTTAATCTTCTAGGTCATTTACAACACAACAACATGGAACCCACCTTTAAGACATGGGATTAAGGGGGGAAAGTCAAAGGATGCTTCAAAAGACATGTTAAAATACACTAATGAAAGTGTCTACTAGGTGAGTCTCCCCACTCTTCACCCTGCTGGTGCCCATGGTAAAAAAGACTGTCAACTGCCTTCTGCCTCAGACATCTGCCCTCTGAGGTGCTCCCAGGCACACAGCCACTCTGGGAGCTCAGGCATCAGCACAGGGCCAGCAGGGACCAGGCCAGTGGTATATAAATCCTGTGGGGCTCCAGGTCTTCTCATGGAGGCCCATCAGCCTTTATCCACCCTCCCCCGACTGTGCATCAAAGCATTTGGGGTATCCAGCGTGACTCGGGGTGGCAGACTCTCACGCTGCCACCACTCCTGACAGCAGGACAGTCCTGTCATTTCAATGGAGAAGAGGAGCCATGCTGCGCTCTGCACACCTCCCCTCTGCATGGGGCTCCCAGAGAAGATTCCCATGAAGAAAACTAGCTCTAGAGAACTCGCCCCGAAATGGGGACACCTCTCCTGGATGACCCTGAACAACTGCTTAGCTGTGCTTGAAGCACACACACTGGGCCTGACTCTTCTATTGTTTCTGCTCTACCTCTGTTTGGCTACCCCCAAATCAAGTTACTGGGTGAATGTAGTATAAGGTTCAGCAAGGGGGGAGCGTTAGGTCAGAAAGGCCACTGTCACAGGAAGGGAGAGGCTGGGCCTTTCTCTAGTCCTCATAATTAGGGCTCTCACCCTCTGACCTCTCACACAGCTCTTGGTGCAATGATTTTATTCTTTCTGAACAACTCGCCCCCCCAAAAGCATTTGGGGTGCATCTTTCACCTCCCAGGATGGGCGTCCCAGCTATAGGAAGAAACTATATGACTCTGACTCCTACCCTTTCGCCATGGTGGTTAGCCAGACTCTGGTGCTGTCTGCCTTCAGATGGGACCCAGTGTTGATAACAGAGGGAGACTCGAGGCAGCAGCTTGCTGTCCTGTCCTTTTGTTTTGTTTTGTTGAAACAGAATCTCACCATGTAGCCCAGGCTAGCCTTGAGCTTGAGATTCCCCTGCCTCAGCTTCCTGGGAATTATAAGTGCTTGGATGGTAAGTATATACCCCCAGGCCTAATTGAGAGTATCCATCTCATTGGATGAATGTTCTCATTCCCGCTACTTCACCTGGTAACTTACTTTAAAAACTGAAAACATAAATTTTTGTGATGACACTTCTAAAATTGACATTTAAAAAAACAACTGGTCCAGGCCAAGCCCCTTGACCACAGCTGTCTGCAATTAATTAACCTGCGGAGAGGCGACATTACCGAAACCCTGGCTTTGTCTTTGTCTTGGATTTCATGGCAATGTTGTGACCTCTGCAAATTAAAATTATGAATCAGAAAGATGAATATCCTTTCTTTGCATTTAATAAGGATGATGGCACTGGGGTCACTCGTACTTTCTCTCACACCCTGAGTTCTTTGTCTTCCCAGCAAACCGAGCATATGAATTAGCAGTGACCACGTAACACCCCGGAGGTCCCAGGAGCCCTGGGGACAAACTTCCCATCCCAGTGCAAGAAGCTTGTGGGGTCACCCAGTACACCCGAGGGGACACTACTGACACCTGGCGGTGGGATGAGGACTAGCCAGAACACTTGGCATCCTCTTTGTAAGAGTAAGTTAATAACATCTCTTAGGGTGCGTCTGGTTAAAGAGTGTCACCAGACACTTATAAAAACTCCACCCTGAATACATGAGAGTAGCACATGTCCCTTCACTGAAGCTGAGCCAAGACACAAGGCTGATATTACCTTCCAGGTCACAGAGCTGTCACGACCTTCCAGGCACCATCTAACTAGCCCTGGACTCCTGCCTGGTTTTCACACATCCTGCTGTCTCTCACAGGTCATTTCCCTAAAATTGCTCAGCTTGCTCACAATGACATGGGATCCCCAGATGATATGGGAGATGGCCCATCAGGGTCAGGGCAGGACGGCCGCCATGGAACCCAGGAGCATCTGTTCTCAGGGGCCCCGCATCCCACTTTTTAGCAGCCTCTCCTGCTCCCACTTTCAGGGCCCTGACGGGCTCCGCACCTCCAGGATGGGCAGAGGCGCCCACTTGTCACAAAGTGGAGAATTTGGTGTCTACTTTAGAAGCAGAACCTGACGATGGGAAGGTTTTTCGCTATCACCCACACAGACGAGCGGAAGCTACAGACACAGAGTTACTACGGATGGTGCCAGGAACAGAGGTGAGCAAAGCCCAGAGCTCTGTCTCCAGTAAAGGTGTCAGGTTTACAGGACTAATTGAGGTGCCCTCACCAGACCCCTCCTCCTCCTCCTCCTCCAGGCCCGCTGGCGCTGGCGGCTTGTGCATCTCCTCTGGGGAAGCCTGAGGCTGGCTGGAGTAACTTCTGCTGCCTGAGACAGTCACACGTGCTCGGGACCTCTCACCTGAGGTCTCCGGGTGCTGAACTGGCGTGGAGGTAGCTAGGCCCGTGAGAGAAATGTGGTCACCTGTGTCGTCTTCCTCAAAGTCGTTAAGGCAGTACACTTCATCCAGGTCAACGTCCAATGTCCGGAAGCCCTTGGTGACTACACCAGGACGGGGGTCCAGGATTCCCCCAAGATGAGGCTGGGCCAATTGCTGCCAGTGGTGAAGTGTGGCTGAACCTTGTGGGAGCAAAGACAGGAGAGGGAAGGGAGGTTAGGGTGCCAGCCAGAGCTAAGGCTTCCCACCCTCACACCTGAGCTTGCATGGGACTGTGGGCGGAACTGGGGTGGACCTGACTTGACCCTTGCAACCGGACAACAGGGCTATCTCCTGCTGTACCAGGAGGGAGTGCTGCTGTAAGGAACCAACAATTCCTATAGTAAAATACATGCTATACATTGTGTGTCAGTAATGTTTGGTTACAGAGCATTTGAAAACACCAAATGCTTAAACTTCACACTATCATTTCTCTGACAGAAGAGGGCAAGAATGGTCAGACAGGAGCCATGGGAAGCTTGTAACAACAGCATGAGGAAACCAGAAAGCCATGGGATACTCAGGTACAAGCCTGAAGAACCTCACAGCAGACCCACCTGCAAACAGAAGTTACAAAAAGAGTGGAGGGCCTGAAAGGGAGATAGGTGAGGACAAGGGTTCAAGAACAAGGTAAGACATCACAGAGGCCAAAAGCAGCAGAGCCATCTCCAGGGTGACACCAGACCCTAGGACTCAGGTGACAGACAGCCTGTGAGGTTTGTAATAACACCAGAGTGTGTCCCTGGTGACCTCAGGTGTCCCAGGCGTTCTACCAAGACGGTGTGCAGGATGTCTGGAAATCCCGGGTGCTGAGGAACTAAGTGACATCTCAGACAGAAATCTGGGGTGGGTGAGGGACAGCTCAGGCCTTCCGTGTACCAGGGTGCTCTTGGCTTCCAGACACCTGGGCTGGAGACAACTTGCCATGGAGGTCTTAGGAGGATTCTGAAAATGGACAATTTCGGTCCCACTTAAAATGAAAAAGAAAAGAACACCCCTTGAGCCCCAACACCCTCAACACCCTTCAAGGTCCACACAGTTTTAAGGATACACATTACTTTCTCCTTAGTAGACTCGGGCGTACTGAACAGAGAAAAAACAAACAACAAACAAAAAACCCTCTATGCACAAAAGCAAAAAATGAAACAACAGGCCACACCTTTAATCCCAGCACTCGGGAGGCAGAGGCAGGCCAATCTCTGTGAGTTTGAGGCCAGCTTGGTCTACATAGCAAGTTCCAGGACAGCCAGGGCTACACAAAGAAACCCTGTCTCAAAAAAACAACCAAACAAGCAAAAACAAAACAACAAGAGGTTTAAAAGCCAAAACAAACAAACAAAAATAGTATTCATAAATGTAAGGACTTCAGAAGTCCTCAACTTGGGACACAATACAAGTGGTTTTTAGTGGTCATAAGTGTGAGAGAAGACAAGGACGCTAATGCCCTCTAGTGGCAGGAATGGGGATGTGTGGAGCCCAGTATTTCAGTGATGCTCAGAGACCCCCCAGGCAGAAGATGCAGCTTCAAATGTCACCTGGTGCTGAGACCTGAAAACCTTCCTTAAGGCCCTGTTGAGAACCTGGAGAAGCCGCTGACCACAAAGGGAAATGCATGTGCCCGGGGCACGCAGGATTTGTGGGATCTCAAGCTCCAAAGCGCCTCTGTTTCATAAATCTAACTTATATCAGAAATCGCAGTATGGTGTGCCTGCCGGATTTACACGCATGGTGTTGACAGAGGATGGCAGGAGCAGAGGCACTTTTAGAGTTTACACTCTTTTGTTTATTTGTTTTTGTTTCTGGAGACGGGGTTTCTCTGTGTAACACTAACAGTACCAGCTGTCCTGGAACCCACTCTGTAGACCAGGCTGGCCTCAAATTCAGATCCGCCTGCCACTGCCTCCCTAGTGCTGGTGTAAGTCACATCCCATCTTTATATTGTAGCATTTTCTGCATGGCACATTGCAAGTAGCCCTGCTTGCACGCGTGTGCGCGCGTGCGCGCGCGCGCACACACACACACACACACACACACACACACACAAACCACACACCACACACACCACACATCACACCACACACACACACAAACACCACACACTCACCACACACACACACACCACACATCACGCTACACACCACACACCACACACTCACACACACACACACACACCACACACCATGCTACACACCACACACCACACACTCACACACACACACACTCACACACACCACACACCACGCTACACACCACACACCACACACTCACACTCACACACACACACACACACACACACACACACACACACCGTAAGGGTTTCTTTGACCTAGCTGCAATCCAAATGGGACTTGGGAGGAGCCCTGCAAGACATCCACTACACAGAGAATGCAAGACGAGGATCACTAGTGATCGGGAACACACCAGCACTGTGAAACACAGAGACAAAGCTGACTCTCTGACCAGAGGAGCAAGGCACCAGAATGACTGGCTGCCTCGGTTTCTCTTCCCTGTATTACTTGCTGGCTAGAGATGAGATGGAAGACAGATCTCTGGCAGGTTAACCTGTTGTCTTCTCTACCGTCAGCTCTCTGAATAAAGACAGCTTGAAGCCTCTGTTCCTGCCTCTGCTTACTGGCATTTGGAATGATGGCATGTGCGCCCCATATTCCAACAGAAACTCAGAGTTCCACATGGAGGTGGAGCAATGCACTTCTCCAACTCCCCAGGAGGGACTCTGGCTCACTGTACAAATGGGGGGATGGAAGATTCCTGAAGCCACGTGACTTAACAAGCGGGGTGGGAGTCAGAACATGAGTGTGTGGGCCGGGGATGTGGGCTCAGTGGGCAGCAGTGGCTGGCCACCAGCTGTACAGGTGTCAATGACCCACAGCAGAACTTCCAGGTGGACGTCCAGGGCCCAGCGGGAGGGCCAGACACGTATGCATTGACCTCTGACAGTCCCATCACAATGTCCATGTGCTCTCTCACAGGTCAGAGGGGCAGCCCTACACAAGCCATCACCATGGCCAACTGGGGCATCCCCACTGTCAGTCAGCATACCGTTCTATCTGGCACTTACTGAGTGTCGGCTGCTCGACACGCCTAACTCCTTCAGTTTTCAGGACCACCCTGCTGTCTCCATCTCACAAGTAAGGACAGCGAGGATGGGGAAAGAGAGAGACACTCGCCAGAGGTTGTATTAAGTAGCAAGCAGCCCGTCTGGGATTAAAATGAAGGCCTCTGGCATCGTTCCCTGAAGCTCTCGGCAGAGAGACACCCCCTAGCCCCCACATAAGCCCCATGAGTCCAGCCAGTACAAGCGTAGATGGTGGCTGTGATGAGAAGCTTTCAAGTCCACAGGCCTGAGAGCTGTGTCAGCCTCAGCTGTGATTTTAGTTATGGTAACAGTGGCTCTCAGGAGCACTCTCTCTCTTCCTGCTGGTTCTGAGGCTCCAGCTATTCAAGGAGCCCAGGACCTGAGCAGAGGAACGCTCACTTCCCCACCCTGCCCCTGCCATCTCCTGGCTCCATCACCCAAGCCTGAAATCTTTTCTTTGATGTAGGGCGCAGGGTGAAAGATGCCATGAAGCACACCTTACCCAGAGGTGAGCACAAGCTGAATCTCCCCTCTCCTTTATCCCAGACCTGGCTTCTTTACTTTGTCCAACAGGAAGCAGGAAAAGCCCTGTGCTATTGGCTACTTCTCATCACCCCTCCATCTAAGACGTTCCTCCCACCCACAGGAGAACAGGCTGAGACAGGCAGAACACAGGAGGGGGACTATTGCCTGGCTCAGTCTTTTTAACGGACATCTCTCTTTCTATCTTGAATATTCTGTTCTTTGCTGGCAAAGTGGTTGAAAGGGGGAAGGGAGGAGTAGATGGAGGACACTGATTGGCTCCTGTGATCGCCCCAGACAATGGCCTCCAGGGACCTACCCCGGGTGCCTTTACCTGGACTGCTGGAGATCAAGGATACTCTATCGGGGTCTCACTGGGCCAATGGAAACATCTGTGAGAACATGACCCCGGCATGATGAAGGTCCAGGTGTCAAGAGAGCACATGGGCCCTTTAGACCCTTTAGGTGGCTGAATCAGGGATGAGTTTGATACTCTTGTTTGACAGCTATTTGCCCAAGTTACAAGTAAGGGAGACAGCTCAAGAGGAGGGCTACGTCGCCCAACACAGGGACAGAAGCTGTAACCAGGAACACAGACAAGTACACTAACATCCCATCTTAGAGCAAACACAGTGAGGCAAATATTGATTGTGGAGAGAACATGTCAGTTGTCTTGTAAACATCTAAGAAAGAAGTCTGAGAATTACAAAGTGAAGCCAAAGGATCCATATCATAGGGCGTGTTACAGGCCACGGTGATTAGACGTGACTTTTTAATGGTAGGAATTCAACTTTCTGGGGAGCAGGATGCCATAGGTGAAATTCATCTTACAAATGAGGGGGTCTCTTCTTACTCTTGTCAGAAAGGCAAAGGAACAAAGTTAGAAGAAATTAAGATGAATTGGTCAAAATAAAGCTTTCAAAATCTCATCCTGCAATGTACTTGAAAAATGAGCCCAAAACATACCATCGGTCACCCAATGAAACACAGTCACGTATGGGAAGCAGAGAGAGAGAGATGATCAATGTCTAATGAACTTTGAGAGACAAAGGAAGAAAAAGAACAGAAAGGCGGAAAGAGAATTGCAGAAATGGAAGGTTTTATTGAAAGGAAACCAGACATAATTGAAGGTCGGAAAACAATCACCAAGCTCACAGCTGAATAAACAATTAGAAAGGAGTGAGCTGCCCCTTCCCTGGAAGCTAGGAAGGACGTACTGCAGAATTATTTTCCTATTAAAATGAAAACCCCAAAGATAGCCCCCCCCCTTGCTTTGGAAACACAAGGACTGTGGCGCATCTCGTGTCGTTACTAATCATGGCCACAGCTTGCAAGCTGCCTGCTCCTGTTCTCTAAGACTAGCGCCACCCCAAAGGCAGCAAATGCAGAGAGAGGCTCTGGAGATGAAAATAACTGTCTTCCTCCAAGGCACAAGTCTGTGACAGAAACTATCTGTGGCACTGAAATGTCATGATTGGGGGGGGGCTTAATCCAGAGATGCTCCTTAGAGGAGATAATGATAACAGCTGAGAAAAAAGAGCAGTTGTGCAGACATCTGGCTTTACATCAAAACCGTGACACTCGGTTCTGAAGCAGGTCTTCCGACTCACCCGGGCTTCAGGCTAAAGTGGGGGCAGCAAAAAAACAGCACACACTTGGTGACTCCTACAAGGCTATGGGACCCCTGAGGAAACATCGATGACATGCAAAACAACAAAAGGAGAAAGGGTTTTCCAGGAACTCAGTTCCTGAGGAGCCCGGCACTACCTGCTCAGGGGGCTCCCAGGGGTCTAAACAGTCTGACCTCTACCTCTACTTCCTTCCTGCCTGCACGTTGCATGGGGCCTGGCTCCTCCCAGCAGAGCCCACCTCCAGAAAGGCACAAATCAGAACATGTGAACACACACAGCACTTCCACGTGACTGGGGGTGGTACTCTCAAGGCTCGGTTGGTTTGTGCTATTTGACAGTGACACATTCCTTCTCTATCCTCCTCAGACCCTTGGGTTGATCCGGAAGTGGTTTGCTGTAGTGAGGACAAATGGCCACAGCAGCCATCAGGGAAGGGTCTGAAGCTGTGCACTTGCCACTAGGCTTGGCCCCTAAGGCACTAAGGCACTAAAGACAAAAGAAAGAGACATGAGGGCCACCTGCGGTAGCTTGCAGGCCGGCTCACTCCAGGAGCGCCCTGCTCAAGCCACCATAGAGGCCACCTCAGAGGAACTCAAACCAGCAGCGTGGGTGGCTATCTCGAAAGAAAAATGAATAGGTAGGACAGAGGTGGCTGGCTTTCCTGTGGTGGATCAGGGCCCAGAGAGAGTCACAGAGGAGGACAGAAAGGGGCCGAGGCCCCTGGTGGTCACCTTCGAGCGGCTTCACGATCTGCAGCTTCTCAGGCAGGTAGGAGCGGCTGCTGAAGGACATGCCGGAGAAACCGGTGAACTCAGAGAAGCGTGAATGTGTGCCCAGGGACATGATGCTCTCGGTGGGTGTGAGGGAGCCACTGTGCAGCTCGCCTTTCTCAGCCAGCTCACGCAGCTTCCTCTCCTGCTCCTCCTCGAAGAACCTCCGCTCAGACAGGTAGTTCTCACGGCGCAGGGACAGACGCCTAAGTGCTGTCTCCAGGTCGTGGGAGCCTGGGGTGCCTGGTGTGCCTGGCTTCTTATTGCGCTCCTCATTCCTGGGGAAGACAAGGGGTAAGTACCTAAGGCCAGCAAAGGGCACCGAGGACCCCCCAGGGCAAGGCCACTGCTCTGACGGGAGATGGTCTCAGGAGACCAGACCAGCCAGGATGGAAGCAGACACCTGAAAGAGTCCCTTCTGTAAGGAGACCAGACCAGCCAGGATGGGGACACCTGAAGGAGTCCCTTCTGTGGCTCTGAGCTGACTTTTCTTAGAGACAAACGGTTGCACCAGGATGGACTGAAAATTTGCCCATAAGCAAATGTGCGTTTTCATAAGCATCTTCCTCCTGGTTATTTTGGAAGACCTTTTGCAAGTGGCTATTCCTGGGTACCAGGTGGGAGTTGATTCCAGGGGACCCCCTTTTGACCCTTAGATGAAAGGGCCTGGGCTCAGCTCTGATCCTGAGTAAACAACCCTCTGTGTGGCTCAACTGGTCCAAAGTAGCTGTTTTAGTAAGTAAGTCAGAGGGCCAGGGTGCACAGAATGGATGATGACAGAGCTTTAGGGTGGAGAGGAACTGACCATGACTAAGGATTGCACACAACTGAGACGTCTTCTATCCCACCCTCTGAAGCCAGCCAGGGAGCCTGGGATCCCCTCACCCTTTCCAGCATCCAAGCTCCCAAGGGGTCACAGTGACGACTCAAGGGAGCATTTGTTAGTTTCCCCCCCTTTCAGCATGTTATGGAAAAGCAGGGTTGGGGTAACAACCTGAGACATCCCTTCGGAAAACCCCAGTGCTGTGGATAAGCTGGGAACTGAGGTGTGGAGAAGTCTCACCCTCACCCACCTCTCTCTGCTGGTGGCCGAGCCCCTGTTCAAGGGGGCTCTCTCCTCTCCCCTCCCTGCAACATAAGGAGAAAAGCCCGCTGCTCACCCCAGATCAGCTGCCTCAGTTTCCAGGAGTATGCTGTTGGTCTTGTTGTCAAGGACCATGTTGCCGACATCACTGCCGTAGAAACTGGAGCGGGGGGTGCTGGCGCAGCTGGACAGGAGGGAGGTCATGGCTGAGGACTGGTTGGAGCCAGGGATGTTCATGGGGGAAGGGGTCAACGATCTCTGCTTGACCACTTGGTTGATGTTTCTCACGGTCTCAAAGACACGCTTCTGGTGGCTGGGGAGACATGGCGGCCATGAGCAAGCGCATCGGGAAGAACGGGCGCTCACCCCTCCACAGACGGCCACCTCCAAAGAGGCACGCTAGGGAGCCTGGCTGGCCTGCTGACTGAGGGCTCCACATGTTCCTGAGGGTGTGGGTGCCTCCATCATAGTGTGGACTAGGGAGAAGGTAGCCCATGCGACACTGACTGTCACAGACCCCAAAGCTGACCCAGAAATAACCCTCCTGAAGTATGGCTTTTGTCTTTAGTAGGCTGGCTTCTTTGGGCTCTGCACAGGAATGCAAGCTCGGTGAGGGTAGTGCTGGCTTACGGACATCTGCAGAGTGAGTATGTATGACCCATCCATAGAGAAGAAATGGCGGAACTCCAAGCTAGTCTCAAGTTCCTACTTTGAGGTGATGAACACCTCACAAGGCTATTCTTGGAAACTGCCATTTCTAAGTGCAGAGCCCACAGTTTCCTCTGCGTGGGTCTCCTTTTAAGGGGAAAAGGGGCGCGTATCTCTGGGCCGGCTGCTTTGTCCAGGGTGCCAGGCATGCATGCACACATGCCAAAGACACCAGGACACTCGTCAGTCTCACATAAATTCTGCCTGAGGAGTTTGGGGGTAGAGAAAACCACGATCCCCAGATTCCTTCTAGATGCTTCAGGGAGCTCAAGCCCGAATCTGGAGTTAGGAGGGAAACCTTAGGGACAGAGACCCCAGGCATCCTCAGAAGGATACAGGCCTGACTCACACCACTGAGGAGCTGTGTGTCTTTACCATCGGTGCTTCCCTCTTTAGAGGAATGCTTGCCTTTAAGGGAGAAGTGAGGGTTGGCAGGAAGAAGGGAAACACAGCTCCCTTCCCACCTCCCTGGAAGCTCATCAAGTGATCTTTTGTTGGTTTGCTTTGTTGCATGAGACAGAGATGCGCTCACACAGGCCGCAGTTAAAGACAACCTTGGACTTCTGAGCCTCCAACTTCCACTTTACCATGCCAGGTGTTCAGTGGGTTGGGGACAGAACTCAGGGCCTCACGCATGCTAGGTGAGTCCTCTAACAGCTGAGCTACAGCCTGAGCCACTGTCATGAGAAAAGAGCAGACAGAAGGGTCAGTCTGTCATGTCATTTACTTTCCCTTAACCCAACAGGGAAGGGCCACAGCCGTGGCTGCGGTGTCTGAGCTCCACACATTAGAGGTTAAAAGAGAGCCAGTCATGAGTCAGTCTGTGGGAACTTGAAATAGAAAAGCCATGCAGCCATACGTGATGTCCGGAGACTCAGGCTCTTCCAGCTGCAGCTCCTTACGCATAGTTCCCTCGATTTCCGCAGCCAATGAGTCCTGGGAAGACAGAAGAGGCGGTGAGTGAGCTGGGGGGGGGGTCCCGTTTCTACATGAGGTCTGAGGCCAGAAGAGCCACAAGAGAAGAAACAGAGGATCCAGGAGTCTCCAGACTTGCCACACCACACAGGGCTAAGGACAAGGCAGGTTCTGAGCACACAGCACCCCCTGGGTGAGAGTGAACAGCCCCTAACACTTATGTAGCAGTGTGTCTGAAAGCCAGTCAGTTCCAGACTCTCTTGGCCAAACTACAGAGCTAAAATTGTGGCTACCATGTGGGCCAGGAACTCAATGGAGGCATAGGAAAGTGTGTTCAGAACAGTGGGAACAAACGTATCTCCAAATATCAGAGCCTTCTGAAAGGTCCTACATGGCCTCGGCCCCCACAGGACACACTAAGCTACCGTCGTCCCAGGTCACCAGGTCTGAAGTCCCAGATCCTTAAGATAATGACACCCAGGAGGCCAAGGCTGTACCTCTGACTCCTAGCCAGGTACCCACCTGCCAAGAGCTCTGTGGCTCTGCTGGGGAGAGGTCCCTGCCTGCATGAACTGAGTCATGTATACTGCCACCACTAGCTAGCCACGACACCCACCTTCACTGTGTACTCAGGAAATGGGAACTGCTACTCCCTGGTAGAACCCTGTATTTCTCCCTTGTAAACACCCCCTGCGAAGCCACACTTCTGACCCCATGGCACCCTATCCTTTGCACAAATGTACCTCTCAACCCCTTAATTCCTACTAGTTTTCTCCAGGTACACTGCTGCCCTGGGGGGGGGGGCGGGGGGGGCATGAGCTTCAGGGTCAGGGGAAGGCTGGCTCTTGAATGCTACTGACTTCCCAACTTCAGGAAGATTCATGAAATGAGAAGACACGGTTCCCCACCAACGTTCATGGGTCCCCAGATTCTACCCATGGATTATAGATTAAAAACTCCCACCACAAGGCAAAAGAATTGGGAATGTTGCTGAGTAAAACCTGCTACAGGCAGTTGGGATGTCAGAGAGCAAGAGGCAGATCTGGGTGCTCAGCTCCAGAAACATGGGCATGCAGCGGCCTTCAGACTGCTTTAACGGCCTCTAACGCACCACACCCTTTCAACACAACCACCCACAAAACCCCCGAGCTTGCACAAGCCTCAAAAAAGGGCAGAAAAAAGCTTTCGGCAACTGTGAAAGCTGAGGATCCTTCCAGAAGACACGGAGAAGTGCGTGTTCTAGTCAGCTTTCCTCGCACAGTGGTTTATTTTCCTCTTCTCTTTAAATTGTATTTTTTATTTATTCTGTGAGTGTGCACACACACAGGGTGGCACTCGGGTGCTCATGTACCACGGTGTGCCCACTGAGGTCAAAGGACAACTTTTGGGAGGTGGTTCTTTCCTTTTACTTTGTTGAGATGGGGATCTTTCTTATGTCTGCCTCTACTCACTGTATCCCAGGCTAGTTGGACTGTGAGCTTCTGGCCAATCATCCTATTGCCACCTCTTGCCAGCTCGTAATGAGAATTCAGAATTACAGATGTACACCACCAGATCCGGGTTTCATGTGCTTTCTGGGGACCAAACTCAGTTGACCAGGCTTGCACAGCAGTGTTTTACATGCTAAGCCATCTCCCCATGCCTGGTTTTGCAGGAGTTTTAATACCTCAGCCGTGCTTCACTAAGCTACCCAGTAAAGTCTTTGGCTCACTGAGCTGGACTTGGTGGAACTGTTCCTCTGGGTTGTGACTATCCTCTCTGTCTGGGGTGAATAGACACAGACTTCCCAGGAAAAGTGTCACAGCAAAAGGTTCCTCCCTGGATCCCTTCTGGGCTGGCAAGATGGTTCAGTGAGGGTTAATCCCTGGGGCCACGCCTAGGGGGAAGGAGAGAACCTACTACATGCACCATAAACTACAAGCCCACCCCCCCCCGTCATCACACACAAACAGTAATAATAAACATTTTGAAAATTGGAAAAAAATGTTCTTGACTCAGAGGGAATTCATTATTCTGCCAGACCACTGGAATAAAGCCTGAATATACAGGAGCTCTCCGAGGCCTGTTCTCTGGCCAGCTGTCTGCCTGTCATCCACCATGCAGTCCCTGCTGAGAAGCTACGGCTCTGTACAGCCATGCACTAACACGCATAGCGCTGTGGGGCACAGCTGATGCATGGCCCCACCTTGGAGATGCTATGGTCTACTAGGAGACAGAGTGAGCAAGTTCACTTCCTCATAAGCAGACACCGCAGGGAGACAACTGGCTAAGAGGCTCGGCCCTCGTGTAGCCCGCTGCCATGGGGAGATTAAGCTGGAAACCCCTTTTGTTCTTCATCCCCCGCAAAGTCCTGAAGTTGAACAAGCCAGGCCAGGACTAAAGAAATAAGGTCATGGGGAAATTACCATTTTTTAAAAAGTTGATTCACACCCCAGACACTAAATGACACCAGGAGAAGGGTTAATAAACACACAAAGAACCAGGAGAAGTGCAGGCTCTTTAAGACTTGGGGCAGGTGCCTCAGGGCAAAATAGTGCGCGCACACGCGTGCACACACACGCACACACACACACACACATACACACACACACAGAGTCATAAGTAACATCTAACTAAACCAAGTCCCTGTAAAACTATCTCTTAACAGCAGGACTAGAAAGAACAGACAATGAAGGGCCAGCCTGTCCTAGGGCGTTAGGAAGCCTCCAGCTGGGCAGGTCCAGGTCCAGTCAGGAAAGGTGCAGCAGGCCCAGTGGTCAGAAAGGGACACAAAGCCCCGGCAATGGTCTGGGGGACAGAGGCACATGGGAGAGCCTACTTACCATGGGGAACAGGCCCAGGGAGTGGTAGCGCCGGGACGCGGTGTTGGGCACCGTCTTATTCCGCAGGTTCTTCAGCTCCTCCTGCGCCTCGTGAAGCATCTCCATGCACTCTGCGTACTTGTCTTCCAGCTCGCGCAGCTGCAGGGAGAGGCAGAGGGTCAGGCCTGAAGGTACAGAGAGCACCCCGGTGCTGGAACAGCCACCAGCCCTCCCGCCTGAGAGGCTGGCAGAATGGCAGCTGCCCTGCTGGGCCCACAGCAAAGCGGGGCTGGATCCACAAGGCAGGCAGGCTCTTCCTTTCACTTGGGGAAGGCGTCTAGATCAGAAAGCTGCTCAAATGTTCACAGTGGGCAAGCCGGCTAGACACTAACTGGGAAAAGGCAAATCAGTTACCCTAGTTTCCAGCTCATCTTTCATTTCTGTTTGATACAGGGGCTTTCTATGTAGCCTGGGCTGGCCTAAACTCATGGACCGGGATGGCAGGAATGTACCATAATGCCCAGACTCAAGCTACATCTTGGAACAGCTATTTTACACATGCCTGTGGTATATTTTGTTCACCTATTTAGTATCTGTGATGAACTAGAATATGCCAAGCCCTGAGGTGGTACTGAATCTAGCCTCCTTGTGCTAAGAACACCCACCAGAGGCAACAGGCACAGAACCCAGGTGAAACGGAATTATGCTAATTCCATATTAAAATGTTGGTTACAAGGGGAATGACCAAGGCCTGTTGTATGTGTGGTATGTGTGTGCGGGGTGGGAGTGAGGGGGGTGGGGGGTTGTCTTCACTGGACCGTCGGCCCTAGGGAATCTGGGCAGGGACACCCACCTCTGCTGTGAGTTGCCGCTGGGCATCCTTGGCAGCTCCCAGGTGCTGGACAAGCTCTTCATTTTCCACCGCACACTAAACACAGTAAAGACACCTCTGTTAAGACACCCAGAGAAGCCCAACTTTCCCCCCACCCCAGTTTCCTGTCAACAGCCCCTTCTGTGAGGACCTCAGCGCCTGTCTACAGAGGAACCTACACCTGATGCTGGAACAGAACATGGCCTTTCATATATTTAAAAAAAAAAACATTCTTTTAAAAAATGTTTTCATTGGTGTGTGTGTGTGTCTGCCTGCAGTGTGGAGGTTAGGGGACAACTTATGCCTGTTGGTTCTCTCTGGGGTGTGTGTGTGTGTCTGCCTGCAGTGTGGAGGTCAGGGGACAACTTATGCCTGTTGGTTCTCTCTGGGGTGTGTGTGTGTGTCTGCCTGCAGTGTGGAGGTCAGGGGACAACTTATGCGTGTTGGTTCTCTCTGGGGTGTGTGTGTGTGTGTGTGTGTGTGTGTGTGTGTGTGTGTGTGTACCTGCAGTGTGGAGGTCAGGGGACACCTTGTGCGTGTTGGTTTTCTCTGTGTGTGTGTGTGTGTGTGTGTGTGTGTGTGTGTGTCTGCAGTGTGGAGGTCAGGGGACAACTTATGCCTGTTGGTTTCTCTCTGTGTGTGTGTGTGTGTGTGTGTACCTGCAGTGTGGAGGTCAGGGGACACCTTGTGCGTGTTGGTTTTCTCTGGTGTGTGTGTGTGTGTGTGTGTGTGTGTGTGTGTGTGTCTGCAGTGTGGAGGTCAGGGGACAACTTATGCCTGTTGGTTCTCTCTGGGGTGTGTGTGTGTGTCTGCCTGCAGTGTGGAGGTCAGGGGACAACTTATGCGTGTTGGTTCTCTCTGGGGTGTGTGTGTGTGTGTGTGTGTGTGTCTGCCTGCAGTGTGGAGGTCAGGGGACAACTTGTGCGTGTTGGTTCTCTTGGGGTGTGTGTGTGTGTGTGTGTGTGTGTGTGTACCTGCAGTGTGGAGGTCAGGGGACACCTTGTGCTGTTGGTTTTCTCTGGGGGGTGTGTGTGTGTGTGTGTGTGTGTGTGTGGTGTGTGTGCGTGTTGGTTTTCAGTGTGTGTGTGTGTGTACCTGCAGTGTGGAGGTCAGGGGACACCTTGTGCGTGTTGGTTTTCTCTGGTGTGTGTGTGTGTGTGTGTGTGTGTGTGTGTGTGTGTGTGTCTGCAGTGTGGAGGTCAGGGGACAACTTGTGCGTGTTGGTTCTCTCTAGGGACGGAACTCAGGTCATCTGGCTTGGCAGCAGGCTCCTTTATCCACTGAGCCATCTCACCGGCCCCTTTCATGTAACCTTGAAGGTAGAATCTTTCCTTTTTGTTTATTGATTCTCCATAGCCCATCCCCCACCCCCAGAGTAGGGCTGCTTGTTGGAGTTGGTCCTCTCCCCTCCCCCTTTCTGTCTTTCCTTCCTTCTTCCTTTTCCCGGAGGCATTTCTTCTCCTCCTTCCAGTCAGAGTCCCCTACAGGGAACTAGTCAGTCAGGCACACCGTCCTACCATGGAATGGACCTGACTGGTGGACTGAAAACAGAGAGCAGGCGCCACGATTTGTAAGATTGAAGCACAAGACTCTGTATCTACAGCACTGTTTCACGTATGCCACTGATTTACAGGTTATCCTCAGGAGCCCCAAGACCATAAAGATCCTAAAGCCTCTGCTGAGGCGGGGCAGTGGGGTCGGCTCCTGAGCCCGCTAAGCCAGAAGAACAGTAGGGGCCGCTCAGGTAGGGAGCCAGCCACCCTCTCAGCACGGCCACTGTCATGGCAGCCAAAGTCACATAAGGCTTACAGCTTTCGCCTTCTTCTGTAAGTCCACGATTTGTGACAGCAGGTGTGTGATCTCCTCCTGCTGGCGGGCAGCATCTTCTGTCTTCTTGGCCAGCTCCTCTGAGATGCTCGCAATCTGGACGTTGGCATCCCCTGTGACAAAGTAATGACAAGCGGTGGCTGAGTTGGAAAAGCACACAGCCCAAGGTGAACACCGTCTCAGTGGGGTTGGGGTGAAGACGGGCTGTGCAGGGAGTCACAGTGACATCTTTCCAAGTGGTGAAGCGGCCCCTTCAGGCCGTCTCACGGGCTGTCCCTCCTAGAAGGGCTGACTCTACTGACGAAGGCTGTCCCCAGGCAGGTCAGGCAGGCCCAGGAAGGGAGCTGGGAGTGACACGCCAAAAATGACTGCCCTAGGCTGGGCTCCAGCGCTCCGCCATGCACACACATGATGAACAGCATGGCACTCACTGCGCACGGCGCCATTCCCCGAGGCATCTGGAGTAGAAGCCCACCTTACTAGATGCGAACATGAGCTGTTTCGTTTCATCAAAATGCCCTTTCTCTTATCTTACCTTATAACAGAGGGCACGGGGAAAATCACTGATTTGAAGGCCAAAGCTGAGAGCTCTGGCCTTCATTTTCCCAAATCAAACTTGATCTGGGTCTAACCTGAGCATCAATAATTCCAATATTCCAGAACAAAGTTCACGTTAAAATTAAACTCCACCTCACTGAGAGCATGGCCCTCGATGCACAAATGGGCAAAATCTGCCACAATCTGAGAGAGGCCTTAGGCTTTCAGAAAAAAAGCCACTGCGCTATGGGCCGGTGGGGAAGGTGATGGGAGCGTCTGAGAAGAGGAGGGGCAGACATACTCAGCTCCTTCACACAGTCGTTCACCAGCTGCTGTTCCTTCTCCTCATAGGTGATGGTCTCTGTCTTCAGCTGACAGGCCTGTGGATGAACAGTGCTCACACAGTCAGGACTGGCAGGTGGGCCAGGGTCCAGGCACAGAGCTGGGCAAACCCGGTTTCCGGGATGATCCCCTTCAACGTCTCTGCACCTGCTACCATGCACATCGGGGACACATTCTCATCTGCAATCCCTGCCTAGGTAACGGGCGTGTTCCTAAAGCAAAGTCCCGAAGGCTACGTCGAACCAGCAGAGGGCGGCACACACAGACGTGAGCACAGGTACAACACTGAAAGGCCGAGGCAACACTTGCTGTGTGTGTTCAGCTCCAGTAGCTAGGATGACACCTTGATGGCTCTTATGGTGCCCAAGACACTGCCTGCCTCCAGCATGTGTTCTATGAATAGCAACAGAAGAATGGAGCTGTTACCATGTCAGAAAGAGCTACCGGGTTCTGAAGTGTCATTAACTCTCTGGCTCAGTCTGCTGAGAACAAACTCATCTGAAGTGTTAAAACACAGTCTCAAGAGCTTTCCCAAGACAGGGGTATGCGGTGCCATCCCTAGAGCCCTAGCACTTGGGAGATTAAGACAAGAGAAATGCCAGAGGTTTGGGGCTAGCCTGGGCTACATAGTGAGCTACAAGTTAGCCTGCAAGCCTCTCTTTAAAAAAAAAAAAAAAGCAAAGCTGTCTTCTGGGATTTACTTTGTTGTTGTTGTTGTTTGTTGTTTTTTGTTTCTGTTTGTTTTTTGTTTTTTTAAAATGGAGTATGCTGGATGTCTCTACAATTTTGTTCAAAGGACTGCAGAACCTGGAAAAGCTGTTGCTGTTATTGATGCATAACATACTGCCATTATTGCTCTTTTTATATAAATATATATATATATATATATATAAGCTAATTGAAACTCAAATATGTAATGAATCCAAGGTGTTTCAGTGAGTGCTCACCTGTGCATGCAAATTTGATTTCATCTTTAGTAAGTAGTAAAGTTATATGCTTGCCAAAAAAAAAAAAAAAATAAGTGACACACTGGAAGACAAATGTCACACAATTTCAATTTTATGTGTAACCTAGAAATGATGAACTTATGATAACAGAGAGCAGAATTGTGGCTATTAGGCTTCATTGTGGGTATTTTAATAATGGGGAAACGATTGGTTTAAGGATATAAAACTGCAGTTGGACAAGAGGCATGGACTCTCTGAAGTCTTGAGGTCTACTGAGAGCATGATAAATATGGTTGATAACAATATGCTATGTTTTAAAAGTTGTGAGATAGTATACTTTAAGTGTTCTCAAAACAAAAATGATGAATATGTGTGATATAACATGTTAATTGGTTTAATTTAGCCATGCCATTGTGAACATACTGTATTCTGTATCATAATTGTGCATGACTTTATTTATGAGCTAAATAAATGAATGAAAAAATATTTCATCAAAAAAAACAAAATAAATATTTTTTAAAAATTCAAATTTAAAAACAATTTAAATAAAAGTGGGTATGCATGTGCAAACTAAAAAAAAAAAAAAAAAGAAAAAAGAAAGCCTGGCCTTATTGTGTCTTTTGTTCTATTGTGAAAATAGATATAATTTCAAACATCATCATTTAAGAATGTATTATATAAAAAGAAGAGGTAATACTTAACAACATTTCTTTCCATTCTAATTTATTAGCTCATTTGATATTGTGTGAGTAAAGGTTGAGGTATTCATTTAAATGGAGATTGAAAGGTTCAGGCATTATGCTGGCCTGCCCCTGTAACCTGGTGGAACAGGCAGTACCCTGGTCAGCCCAAGGTTCCATGGGAACTAAGTCTGCACGCAGATACAGAGGACCCCTTTAAAAGACAGGTCCCTGCCCATTTACTACGCTGTTTCCTCTCTGCTTCCTCTCTACTCTCTCTCTCTCCTATGCGCTCGATCTGTCTCGCTCTGTCTCTCTATGGCGACTGGCCATGGCAGTCAGCCATTTACCCCTGTTCCTCTTCTTAGTCTCCCTACTCTGCCAGGCTTCATAATAAACTTATAGTCAACATGTCTCATGTCTCAGCATTCCTCTTTTCTTCTTTTTAAACAAAACAATAACAGAGATCCTTTAACCATATAACAATTCTGGATCTATGTGACAACAAAATTATTTAAGTACTTCATTCATGCAAAGTGTTTAGAAGACTACTTGACAGGTCCTCAATATGTGTGAACAGAAAAATGAATTGTGAGCATCAACCATGTGGAAACTGGGTAGAGGTATCCAAGCAGAGAGCTTTGTAAGCTCAACAACCCTAAGACAGAGGATGCTTGGTGTGCTACGCAGCACTATAGGGGCAGTGTGGCTATGGCAGCTTTAGGAAAATTAGAATAGAACAACATTCAGAGCCTGTTGACATTTAGATTTTCAGTCTCTGAGTATGTTTGTGTTCATGTGTTTGTTGAGTTTCTATCACTATAAAAATATGCTAATTATTATAAACTTAAAGGAAGGAATTATTTCTTCTCAAATAAAACAAACAGTATTGAATAAAGAAAAAAAAAAAAAAGGCCGAAGTGGTGGTGCACACCTTTAATCCCAGCACTTGGGAGGCACAGGTGGGCAAGTCTTTGTGAGTTCAAGGCCAGCCTGGTCTACAGAGTGAGTTCTAGGACAGTCAGATCTACATAGTAAAACTTTGTCCCAAAACAAAAGTCACACATAGACACACACACACACACACACACACACACACACACACAGAGAGAGAGAGAGAGAGAGAGAGAGAGAGAGAGAGAGAGAGAGAGAGAGAGAGAGAGAGAGAGAACATAGCTATCTATAGGACTTTTAGATAGTTGAATGGTCTAGAGGGCTATGTAAACGTCAAAGAGTTAAAGACAGGTGGCTCTAAGGATTTGGGTCCTAGCCACAGACAGCCATGAAAATTCTGAGGGCAGATGAGGGCCATCAGGAATCCACACCTGGCTCAGAGTCCTTCCTCCAGCTCTTGGGGGAAAGGGGCTGTGTGCCTGGGACTGGGGCCATCTAGGCCAGATGCCGGAAGGACTGCAGGTGAGAGGCATGGGCTCAGCGTTCTGAGCCACAGCCTAGCACACCAAACCTGGGTGACCTGCTTGGTTGTCTTGCCTTGTGGTTCCATTTGTAAGAAATAAAGGGCTGGCAGTGGGTGTGGAGTCTACAAGAACAGGTCCTGTAAAAGAGTGCCTGGTGCCTGGTGAGGTTCAGACAGGAGGCTTTTTGCAATGTGTGGCAAGTTCAAAGTGACAGATGGCCTGCCCCCGTGGAGGGGCTCTGGGGAGTCTGGAGCCAGCTTAGGTCGGCTCAAGGCCCAAACCTGACAGACAAGGGCCTGGTGGACAGGGTGGTGCCATCTCTTACCTACAGACCAGCTCAACACTATTTAGATAAAAAGCACCAAATCTATTCTCGTCAGAGGTTTCAGACAGTGACGGTGAGAAGAAAACTGTGCTTGGAGCCAGGGGCACAGATCAGGCCTCTGTCATCTATTAATGCTGGCATCTTCAAACAGTGGGCAGCCTGATACAAATGAGATTCAGAGTAACCAGCCCTTGGCCTTGCTGTGAAGACTAGCAGCAGTAACAGTAACAACAATAACAACAACAGAGAGGTGCCTGGTACAGCCCCTTCCTTTCTGTACAGGAAACACTCAGAAGCCAAAGTTCCCAGCTGCCTCGGCTGAGCCTTTCTAAGGTCACATGTAAAACTCTGCCTCTGTGTTCTGGTATATGCTCTTCTCGGAGCAAACCTGATCCGCAATAAAGTGACAGGTATTGTCACGCCAGCCTTCCGGCCATTGCTCAGGTCAAACTGTGGGAGCTGGGGAACACCATGGAAGGCATGGGGTGAAGGGGAAGGCCTGTACCTCCTCACTCTTCACCTGCTGTGAGGGCCAGCCCAGGAGCAGCGCCCACACATGGGCGAGCCTGAATCTAGGTACCCTGGCCCGGAGTGCAAGCCCAGGCAGGGCTTCTTCAGATGGGTGCTATGCACACTGTATTGTCACTACAACCTCTGCTGACACAGGGACCCCCCACCCTTCCCAGGGGGCAGGGACAGGGTGTGCACGCCACCTCAGATCGAAGGACAACGTTCTCCTCTTCAAGATCCTTCAGCTTCTTCTGAAGGGAGTCCAGGTGGAAATAATTCTGAACGGAGGAGGACGACTCATTTCTCTTCAGTCTGGGAGAAAAGCGCACGTGGTCAGGGAGGCTGTGTGGAGACGGGGAAGGCAAAGGCACCCCAAAGCTGTAGGAGCCATATTAGCTTAGAATTTGGGGTGGGGCGGGGCGGGGCATGGTGGGGTCAGCTATTTAACCAATGCAATTGGGAGAGTTCATCTAACTCTTGAGATGCACATAGTCACAAGAAGTGTATTATGGGCTGGTGAGATGGCTCAGGGAGTAAACGTCTTGCTGACACACCCGACAACCAGAGTTCAGTGCCCAGGACCAACATGGTGGACTGAGAAAACTAACCCCTGAAAGCTGTCCTCTGTCCTTCCCAGGCAAGCCGTAACAAATCAATCAATTAAATTCAGAAGTAAGTGTTTTATGTCTGCCGCACGTGTGAACTCAGTGCTCGTGCCCCTGTGACTTAAGTGTTCTTGTTAGCTCTGCGCGACCGTGAGGAAAGCCCCATGAAGTAGCGTGACGGGGCTGTGTATCACAACAGAGCTGGGGGCCTGCACCCAGGCATCTCTCCTGAGGACCTGAGGCCCCTCATCTGTGTGGGCTTCCTTCCACAGTTGGGCCCATTCTGTTCTCACGAATGGGCCAGCGCAAACAAATGACTTCTGTGATGAGCTAGAAATGAAATGCCGGAAGAGGGAAACATTGCAGCTCCTGCCTAAGCAGTGAGTGAGATGGCTTCATGTGAGGCCTTTAGACAGTGACCCTGTCTAGAGGCCTCCAAGGACATCCACGGCAGCCCTCCTGCCCTCGGGCTCCAGGGACCTGCGCTGTGACTTACGGGGTTGAACAGACGGACTCCGGCTCGCTCTCCTCGGCGGCGCTGGTGTAGAACTGAAGCAGCTCATCCTTCATGGACAGCTCGTGTCGGAGCTGAGACACCTACGTGGGCAGGAAAGAGCAGGCTGAAGCTTTCTAGGAGGTGGCAATGTCCATTGTGAGCGCCAACACTTACTGGTGGAGGGATGATGCCCCCAGTGACATTGATTGGCTATTCAAAATTTCAAGGTGTTGACTTTGACCCCATTTAAGAAAAACCCAACCAATGACTTGTGGGTGGGAGACTCTTATGTTCGTCGTGTTGAGTGGGAAGTAGAAAGCTCTGGAATGATCATGGGGGGGGGGGGATGACTGTTTATTGGCTTTGTAAGCAGCCAGATGACCAGCTGGGCAAGTGGCCAGAACAATGGGCCATGATATGAAATGAAAGAGAGGCCACTCACTTTGTCAGAGCTCAGTGCTATCTCAGAGTAGATCTGTGCACATGCTGACTGCAGGTGGGCTGCCAGGGACAGTTCACAGACACCCCAACCCCCCCTCACCCCACTCCCTCATGTGACCAGCACACCTCACAGTGTCCCTGAACAAGCTGGCCAGGCCCTGTTCTGCACACAATGGTTCCTGGGAGGAAATGATGAGCCCTGAGGAAAGCACTGCTGACTGGTGAGGAGCGGCTTTGCAAAGGTTGCTGATTTGGGCTCAAGGCTCTCAGATAAGCAGTGGATACTGTGAAAGTCTCATCGGCCCTTCTATCTAGCACTGGGTACTGATAAGCATGGGACGGAGCCTGGCAGGAGAACGGGAAGTCTGTTCTCTGGTGTGTTCTAACTCTCCCCCACCACACAGGGAGTGACTCTGTCTTCTTCTACTCGTATCAAGGGCTCTCCTACCTACAGGGACCACTCGGTGATTCATTCTCCAAAGGGAAATAGGACCCCAGAGCTTTTTCCCGGGAAGCAGGGCATCTGCATCCCAGGGGGAGGATGCTCTTCATTCAGGCTGAGGAGGTCTCACACAGACGGCCAAGGAAGGAGGCCAGTGGGTGGCCATTGCTCACCGGCTCCTGGTGCCGTGTCCCTCAGCTCAGAAGGACACCCTAGCCCGTGTGCTTTCTCACCTAACTGAGGCCGTTTCCCTGGGCCAGAGAAGGCAAGAACAACTTCATTTCTCCCACAATGCTACAGCATTCCAGCTCATCATCGCAGAAAGCCAGTTGGAGATAAGCCCCCTTCCTTACAGGTTGAGTGAAAACATCAAACCCAACCGAGGAATAGCTTTAATGAAAAGAAGACAAAAAAAGACTGACTTCGCTCTGGGGTCAGGGAAAGGGGCGCCCTTTCCCACTGAGGAAGTTGCTGATGGACAGTGGGGAGAGGTGAAAACTGCAGGCTTTGGTGCTGCGTTGTTTTCTGCACAGTGATGTTGGCGTAAGGAATGAATGTTCTAAGAGCCACTGGCTCCCCGCCGCTTGCTGTATGGGCCTGTGTGTGCTTCTTCCCGGCTTGGCGGCTCTTCATGTAGGGTCTGGGCTCTCTGAGGACAAGGTCACGCCTCGCACCCCTCCTCCAGCACATGTGCTCCCACCAGGCTAGGGGTCCTCACCTCCTCCCGGATGTGCTCCACCTGCTCCTCCAGCAGCTCGTTCCTTTCAGTTAGGGTCTTGTTCTTCTTCAACAATGACTGACCGATACGCGCGGCCAGCTCCAAATCCCGCTCTTTCTGTGATAGACAAGAGAGAGAATGGGGACTTAACCCTATGTGTCCTAGAGGAGCCAACAGGGCTCAGTGTCAGATGGGAGTAGCCCAAAACAGTGGAAGAATTAACAATCCTCCATCCAGGTACTCGATGCCTATGATAACCTTGGCCATACATCCGCAGGAAGAGCTGATGAGAGCCAGGTACGTGGAGGGAAAAAAATGATTAGTTTAGTCACTGATAACACTTCTCCCTGACTTGAAGGCCAGTACATGGGACACCACTGACTCAGATGGAAGGATAGGCAGGTGGCTGGGTAGGCGGATAATCAGGTGAGTAGGTGGATAAGTAGATAGGTAGGGTAGATGGATTGATCTAGACGGATGGACAGGCGGATAGATGAATGGATGGGTGGGTGGGTGGCTGGTTGGGTGGATGAATGGATGGATGGATAGACAGGTGGATGGGTGGGTGGGTGGATGATTGGATGGATGGATGGATGGATGGATGGATGGATGGATGGACGGACGGATGGATGGATGGATGGATGGATGATTGGTTGGATGGGTGGGTGGATGGATGGATGGATGGACAGGTGGATGGGTGGGTGGATGGATGGACAGGTGGATGGGTGGATGGATGGATGGATGGATGGATGGATGGATGGATGGATAGACAGGTAGATGGCTGGGTGGATGGATGGACAGGTGAATGGATGGACAGGTGGATGGATGGGGAGGGGGCCAATGGACAGATGGGTGGGTAAACACGCTCCCAAATAAAGCAAAGAGCTGGCAGTAGAAAAGCGGGCCTCTGTAGCTCACATCAGGCTGGACTGTATCGGGACATGTTGAGTTCATCATCCTAACCTACAAAATGAAAATGTTTAAAATAACTAAAATGTGATTGCATCTGTTTTGCTTGTTTCTCTTTCTTACTCAGATTTTATTTAATTTTATATATTTTTTAAAAAAAGAATTTTCAAGGTGCAGAGAAACCGTAGCAGCTGGTCATACTTCAGAGGCAGGGTTTAGGAACAGGATGTTTTGCTAGTTCAGTCATGGCAACAGTTAAGACAGAGCAGACCACACAAAGACAGGACTACTGCCTCTGTGGGAACAAAGATGTCCCCAGTAGGGGACAGATACCAACTCCAAATCCACGTCAGATGGGAGGCTGGTAAGGAGAGACGTTCTAGACCACACCACTTCAGTCTGTGCCGAGAGGGTATGGCTCAGGGGTAGAGCTTCTGACTGCACAGTCTATGCTGAGCACCCTGTTCACTTGCTCTAGGAAGTGAGATCATAGAAAGGACAGGCTGTTGCAGTGACGGTTGGGGGCTCTGACTCCACGGGAGGCACTAACTACCCTTCAGGCCTGGATATGTGTTTTCTCCAGAATCAGGAATACTATAGCTTTGTTCAAACCACAGGTGAGCTGAGAAATCGATAGTTATTGCAATTGATATCTTGTTCTTTGGGAATAAGATAATAAAAAGTTCAAAACACACGTGAAAACGAGTCAGTTTCTCACAGACCACTTTGCAGAAAGGGACACCAGCATGGAGAAAGGCAAATGCTCTCAGGTCGTGAGACATTCCTGTCCTCTTCTCCCGGAAGCTGGGACATCCCCTTTGCAAATGCCCCATCTCATTGGTCTGGAATACCCGGCCCTATGCAATGGGCGCTTCAAGTTTGAGACAGTCCCCTTTGCTGACCATGGGCTCAGTCATGCAGCAGCATGCTATAATTAAGAGCACTGACTGCTCTTCAAGAGGATCCGGGTTCGAGTCCCTACACTCACAACCTTTTTAAACTCCTGTCTCGGGGATTTGATGCCCTCTTCTGGCCTCTGTGGGTGCTAGGCACACAGTGCAAGGCAGGCAAAAAAACACTCATACACATGAAAATAAGCCTTTTAAAAAAAAATCAGAGAAAAATAAAAACTGCTCATCACAGATGGGATTATCTGTAACTTCCTAACTCTGTCTGGAGACAAGCAAGCACCAGCCACCAGTTAGAGCAGAAAGGGCCTAGTGATGCCTGCTCACCTGTGATGCTGATGAACCAGATGCATGCCTCACACCGGAAACAGAGCACTAAAACAATCTACTACTTACACTGATTTAAATGAACAAACAACAGCTCAAAAGTGAAAATATCAAAATCCCTCCCACGCAGCACGAGTGCCATTCTGCGCTCAAGCTCTGGTCTGTGTTTATAGCCGCGAGCCTTAAATACCGTAAATACTCTATATGCAGCCCCACCTCGCTTCTTCACCGTCACTTAGCAGCTCAGCACATGTGGAAAGGGCTCTTCACACAGCCAAGGGACACAGTGACAGCCCAGGCAATCAGAGTCTCAACCCTGCACTAGTCCACAAGGGCCACGGGGAGACGAGAAGAACCCTCACCGGTGTCTCTTTGTCACTTCCCAGACTCAGTGCCTACGCCTATTAGCAGAGGGAAGGACTTGAAGAACAGTGTGACTGAGGCTGCCCAGGGTTTGAGGACCCAGAAGCAGACTTGGGGTTAGAATTAAGTCAAAATGGTTTCAGTCCTCTCACCGGCAGCTAAAATCGCAACCACAACATCCAACTCAGGCCTGTTAAATAAATTCCCCACTAGGACAAGCGCCCGGCCCAGACGGGATGGTCCGCAGTGCTCAGCACCCATCACTCACTTCTGATCCCATTCCTCACTGCTTTCGCCCCACCAGAGCCGCTGATTTCCACAAGAACAGAAGCCAGTCCCCAGTGCAAGGAGCACTGCAGGCGGTGAGTCAAGGAGCACTGGAGGACATGGAGCACAAGGCTTCCCAAGGGACAGAGAGGGCTGGCACCTAGGAGGGACGAGGGCAGCGAACAGTCCAGGAACAGAAACAAGGCTGTGACAACAAAGAGGAAGAACTTTGCCCCACTGGCCACACCTCACACCTGAGGGTCTCTGTCCTCTTGCTCTCCGCCCTACTGAGAACAACTACCGCAGGCCTACACTGGAAATCTAATCTTCATAGTAATTACCCAGGGCATGTCTAAGGCAGGAACAGCAAGAAGGGACCGAGAGCTCCTTACAGGCGACAGGAAAACCTGAAACTGCGGTACCATCTCCTGTCTCTCTTGTCTAGCTTTCTTTTGCCTTTTGGGTGTCTGCTATTGTTTTGAGATAAGAACTACAGGTATGCAGCCCAGGCTAACCCCAAATTCCTGATCTCCCTGCATGGCCACACCTGGCTCTGTCTAGGTTTATCCAGGCAACAGGCTACCTAGGTTTCTTTTGAGAATCACAGATATGAGGCAAGGTGTATGTGTACATGTGTGTGTGGGGGGGGGGGTGAGTGTGTGAATGTATATGTGAATGTGTGTGTGAGTATGTGTGAGTGTGTGCATGTATGTGGGGGTGAGTGTGTGTGTGTGAGTCTGTGAGTGTGTGCATGTGTGTATGGGTGTGTGTGAGTGTGTGTGAGTCTGAGTGTGTGCATGTGTATAGGGGTGTGTATGAGTGTTGGGGTGAGTGTGTGAATGTGTGTGTGGGGTGAGTATGTGTGAGTGGGTTGTGTGTAAATGTGTGCATGTGTGGTGTGTGTGTGGTGTGTGTGAGTGTGTAGGGGTGTTGTAGGGGTGAGTATGTGTGTGTTTGGGGGGTAAGGAGTCACCTCTTAAGCATTTAATTCTAAAATCAAGAAAACAGCCAGGAAATGAGCTTGGCTTTAACCTCAGTGGCAACTAGAGACTATAAATAACTAACTCAGGCCCCGGAACAAGCAGTCAAAATCTAGTTCTTTATTCTCTGAGAGATGAATCAAGGTGGCTTGAAAGCCTACAACCTGATATTGGTTGGCCCTTGTTACCAACACACACTGCAGGGCTGGCTGGCACTCTCCCTGCAGAGGCTTAGCCTACCTCCCACACTTACAATGACTCATCTCATTCACCAATTTTAGGATAAAAAGGATAACTATGGCCAATGGAAAGCACACTGTTACTGGGGCAGAGAGGTGAACTCTGGGTACATTCCCAATACAACTAATCAGGGCAAGCTTCAGGATCTCCTTCCAGTGAGGACCCTCCCCAACATGCGTGCACACGTGCGCTCGAGCACACACACACACACACACACACACACATACAAAACACACACACACACACACACACACTCACAGACATACAACATACACACAAAGACACAAACACATACACAGGCACACACACAGACACACACACACACACACACACACACACAGACAGACACACAGACACACACTCACAGACATACAACATACACACAGACACAAAGACACAAACACATACACAGGCACACACACAGACACACACACACACACACACACACACACACACACACACACACACACGAAGCTCAAAGCTGCATTTGTACATTCCTGGGAAAATCCTGCAGCACCCCTGAAAGAAGCAGGCCAGGTGTGCAAACCAGCATTCCTGAACAGAGGCACACAGCCCAAGCAGGCACAGCCTGGGGTGACTATCATATGACTGGCTGTGGCAGGCAGACTCTAAGACGCCCAGTTCCAGAGAAAGGCAGGGACTTCCTTGTGATCACATCAGGGCCAAGGACAAAGGGAGCAGTTACTATTTATAAAACACAGAGGTGCAGACATGATTGCCTATCAAAAGTAAAACAGGAAGGAACACAAAGAGCATGGGAAGAAACTGCTCTATAGACATGACATTGTTTCCACCAGTGCAAACATTTTCAAAGGGGAGCTCATATTTCATACAGCCATGCTTAGCTAGAAAATTAAACAGGGAAAAGTGAATTTAAAATGACACAGTCTCATGTAGCCCAGGCTAGCCTCAAACTCACTAGATAGCTAGGGGTGGCCTTGAACTCCTGATCCTCCTCTGCCTGGAGGTTACAGGCTTGCACTACCAAGCCTACCCAAAAAGAGAGTTCTTCACACAGGGCAGCAGGGCCCAGGTCATACTCTGAAGGTGGAAATGTCCTCCTGAAAACCCAACAATTGGTATTACCAGAGCCTAAAGAATAGCAAAGGCAAATAGCGAAGAAGCTTATTCGTATCAGGAAGGGAGTGGTTATGAACCAATGGTGGAAAGTCTTTGGGATCTTTTGCGTCAGTCCCTCAGATTGGGGCCCCTCCACTGTTAACAGTTTCTACTGTCAAGAGCGTCTATATAATTAATGCAACTGGTGGGCAACACTTAGCTGCTTGTCAAATTTCACTCCCAACAGTGCAGCAGGAGACACATATCCCACTGAAGGTCTGTGAAATCACACGGCAGGCGCTCTGACCAACACAGCAGCAGGGCACAGACGACGGGTTCCAGAGCAGCTTTGCTAGTCCTGTGGTCTGTAGTCAGTGCAGACTGAATGTGGAATACTCTGAATGCTACCCCCAGAAGCTCTACAGGCCAGGAAGCAGGGGAAGCAATCATGGAGAGTGTGATATGGTGGCAGAAGCCAAGGACTTAGGACAGGGTGAGGGCAAACCCCACTATCCAGGCTCGGGAGCCCAGAATAAAGATGAGGGTACAGATGGAGAATCCCCCGGAGACTTGGCGGCTGCATGTACCTGGGGTTAGGGGCAGACGCCAGAAACACTTCCTCCACAATGACACTGCTGGAGAAATGGATCCCTCAGGGAAGTGTCAGCTAGGCTACTTCCAAACCCAAAAACCCAATGGTGCAGTCAAGTGGACCTGCTGCTGGCCCACACCAGCCACAAGAAGGTGGCAACTGTAGTGTCACCAGAAGGCCAGAGGCCAGCATCTCAAAAGACCATCACATAGTCCCAAACCCTGATGCCACCTATGTGGAACTCAGGTTCTTTTCTCCTCCTTCAGAATAGAACAGATGTGTTCCAAGATAAGTGAAAATGTCACGTATACTGAAGGAAGAAACAAGGCAAGAGAGAGAAAGTTATGAGGGGTGAAGGGTGGAGGGGGCGACAGGAGCCCTGAATCCCACCATACTGTCTGGGCCTGCCTGTGCTCCAGCCTCATCCGCCACCGCCTGTGGCAGTCACAATGCACCGTGTCTCCCCAAGACCTGACCCTCTTCCTGGGGAGATGCTAAAGAAAAACCACTGGACCCAGAGTCCCTGAGATTCCAGGAACAAGGCCCTAAGCTACCGATCCATGAAGGTCAGGTCTGTGGTGAGGGCCAGTGTTGGGGGGCGGCACTGTTAGGGTCTGGCCTAGACCATGGATCCGTCCACAGCTCTTGTGTTTTGAACATATATCCCCCAGCTGGTGGTGCTGTGGCAAGTTGAGGAGGCGGGGTCTGGCCAGAGGCAGCAGGTCACTGGGCTGGCTTTTGGAGGTTGTAATCTGGCCCTAGGTTCTAACCACCCACCATAAACAACCTCGGTCTCATGCTCTCACTTCCACAGAAGAAGCCCTGACTTGCTACACTGAGATCCCTTGAAACTGTGAGCACAAATAAAAGCCTTTTCCCCTCAAGCTGTTTCTGTCAGGTTTGGTCACAGGGATTAAGAAAAAAAAAATTACAATACTTCTCCCCAAGCCCTGCCCACCGTGGCCTGCTGACACACAGGGTGTGTCCCCGTGTCCTTATGGAACTTCACAGCCCCTACTCACAAAGGAAAACAAACACTGAGACTGACTGAGAGCGTCACGGTCTCTGGAGGGCGTGCAGCCTGCCTGGCCTGAGTGACTTTCCCAAAGTCAGGCCTCTCAGTCCTATTTGTTGCTTATGCTTCCAAGTTGACACTGCATTCCGCTCCACCAGCCGGACTAAGAAACGGAGTAAAGTACATTCGGAAGCCTAAACTGTCTTCCCCAGTACACGGTTTAGGTTTCTCTGATCAGAAACTGGGTGTTCCAACAAGCACTTCAATGGCATTGTATTTCTGTGTCATAAATTCATCATATCAAAAATCTAAGAAGGTGTGTCTAACTTGTGGCCTGCCGACTGACGGCACACATCCCAGGGTAGCTATGAATGTGGACTACCACACTTGTAGATGGCAAGGTCATACTGCAAGTCAGAAGGGTGCACCACCCCAAACTAAAATATCAGCGGTGCATGATGGTACATCCCTGTAATCTCCGCTAGGAGTAGAGGTCAGAGCACAAGGAGTTCAGGGCCAGCCTCAGCTACACATCGAGTTGGAGGCCAGCCTTGGCTTCACAAGATTCTCTTTCCAAGCAACACCAACAAATCAACAGGGGGAAAGACCTAGGCACACAGTTACCAGTTAAAAGACAGAGCTACTAGGTGTGATGGTGGCTATCTTCAATCCCAGCATTTGGGAGGCCAAAGCAGGTAAGATCCCTGTGAGTTCTAGGTCAGCCTGGTCTACACAGCAAGCTCCAGGACAGCCAGGGCTATATAGTGAGATCCTATCTCAAAATAGATAAATAACAAAATGAAACCTTGTCCTAAAATAGACAAGGAGGCCACGTGAATCCGTCCCCTATAAACAAGCCCTTCACCTTCCCCAGACACTCACCTCCTCAAGAAGCCTCGTGACAGCATCTATGTCATTGTATGTCTTAGTCATCTGGCCAACTCTTTCAGCGCATAGAACTGTAAGAAACAGAAGGCGCAGTGAGATGCTGATGTCGGGGAGCTGGCAACAGGTGGTCCACGGACCACGGCTCCTCAGCTGTGACCACAGACTCCACCCACACTGTGCTTGGCATCACTGGGCTTTGCCTCCATGACCCCGGATTGTGGATTACCAGGAGGCCTGAGGACCCACTGACCATGCAGGCCCAGCAACATCAACAGTAGCAGCTTTCAGGAGGAGGCTGTCAGTACAATCATTAAACAACAGTCTTAAGCTGGCAACTTCACAGGGGCACACACACCTTCTTCTTCCTGACTGGCCTGAATTCTAAAGCTATGCGCGGTTTCTGTATCAGCAGCAGCGGGGTACTGGCTTTGAAAATCGGCTCCACAAACATGGCTGCTGCACACCAAGCACACCAAGCACACCATTTCATTACACATCCAGCTCATTGCGCCACGAGAGACTCATGAACTGCTTCAGGACTGGCCTTCTCATCCCCTTCCACTGCTGGAGGAAGGCTTTAGTCTGCTAAGGTGTCTAGGGTTGCTTGACTTCGATCAACGGCAAGAAACGGATGGCTCAAAGCACACCAAGTCTCAGGGCATTCGCCCCCCTATGACTGCATTTGGATTAGGGTCAATGAGAAATGTTTTGAAACTGTCACTCTGGGTTAAATAGAAGTATCCTAAGAGCTCTTCACTTGGTAAAGTAGCAAACACAAGGACCCTGGCTCCACCCCAGAACTTATGTTTAAAAAAAAAAAAAAAAAAAAGATTCCAGGAATAGTGGTATCAGTTTGTAATCCTTGTGCTGTAGAGATGGAAGACACAGGACACTGACCTCTGACCTACACAAGCACCCCCCACACACACACAGACACACAGACACACAGACACACTCCTTCACAGTGATGCTATGTAATTCTACGTAACATAGTCCCTGGAGGATAATTCTATTAAGAATGAAAGCTTTCTTAATGACCCTCAGCCACTGATAGCTTGAGAGAGGCACCTGGGACCCACAGCCTCTCACCAAGCCACACCCGGAGCTGCTGCTAGAATTCAGTATTCTCTAAATATTTCAGCAGTGCAAGCAGAGCTGATCCTAGAGATGAGCTCAGAGAAACCTTATCTCCTGGAATGATTTCCTAGCTCGGGAGAGCCTGAAATCTGGTTTTCAATCTGAGGCATCAGCGTTGGAGTAAAGAGCCAGGCCCTCGGCACCCTCTCTGCACAGCCTGCCCTTGCCCGCAGGCCCCTCCTCCTTCGGGGGAGCAGACACGGCCTGGCTCTAGAACCTTTCCCCTTGACTTCACACTGGCAGCATGGGGATGGAAGGGAGATGCGGAAGGGAGGCTTACACCTGCTCTAACGTGGTGTCCGTGGACTCCAGCTCCAATTGCCCTGGATGGTTCAGTAGCTCAAGTCAACAAATTGTCTCTGTGTGAAGACTGCTGTGCCACTAGCAGCACTTTCTAATGAGCAGCTGTGAGGTTCCACGTGGAGGAAAAGGTCCAGGGTGTGGCAGTCCCACCATTCTCCCGTTTACACTAGGGGCACCAGGAACATCACACAGGACTCAGGACCACTGACGGAGCCCAACTACCCAAGTAAACTACCCCAGTAAAAACTACCACTTGCTCTAAGCAAGGACTATATGAAGTATTGCAGTGCTTATGCTACACACACACACACACACACACACACACACACACACACACACACACTGATAGTACACAGAAAGGAAAAAGAAAACAGCGACCACAAAAACACCAACATTTGGGTAGGATCACAGGCTTTAATTTTCTTGTTCGTGCTTTAAAATAATTCTAAAAATAACTGTAGTAATGTTTCCCAAGTGAGGGAAATAACTTAAGTATTTTTCAGGAAATACACAGTTGGCTAATGTAAGGACATGGGACCCGAGCTGACTTTTAAGACAAATTAATAATGGCAGCAAGTGTTTTCTTAATTAACAGAGAACAAAAACTGCACATTTACCGGGTACAACCAGTAAGATGCTGACCACATCTGAACACGGTGCACAGATGGATCCAGGCTGCTCTGTAGCCTTTACAGAGCATGCTCACTGAGGTCAGGTGCTGACCACATCTTTGCTGTGTAGCTCATGCAATCCTCAGAACAGTTCAGAGGCAGCTGCTCACACTGTTTCACAAATCAGAAGCTAAGTAACTTCCCTGGTGTCACACAGCTGGGAGCCGCAGAGAGCAGTAAGATGCACCCAGGTGGGCAGCTAACCTCTGTGTCTGGTAAGTTGGACCCTTCCACATCAGCCCTTCCCAGCAACCCTGAAGGGGACACTTCCACACGGAGAATGGGACACCAAGGGCACTGTGCAGGTCTGTTTTGTGGCCAGAGAACAATCTACAACAGTCATACTTTGGTTTTGCTTGGGTGAGTTTATTAAGTGTACACCTGGCCACAGTGAGAGTGTGCTCGGCAGATGACAGCATCGTCAAACCGGGCACTCACAGCACCCAGCGGAAAACAACGGGGGACACTGAGGCAATCAGCGGGAGTTTCTGGTTGACCTTTCTTTCCACAGACGATCTTCCCACGGCCTCGCATTCCCACTGTAGGCATTTTTATATCACACGACACATGACGGCAGCACTTGTTAGAAACGGCTTGCCTTCTAACTGTCTGCAATGACACAACCCATTCACTCTTAGGATACTGAGTTTTTCTCTTCCCTCCTCAACTCATGCCCAGAGAAGGGGCCTTGGAGGACATTTGACACAAACACACTTAGGTCTGACGTGCGGCAGGGCAACCCGGCTTCCACAGCCAGCTCCTCTGTGAGCCCAAACAACACACAATAATTTGCCCACATAATATCCATCGCAGGTCCAAGAGAGTAAGGCTGCACTGTAGGAGCAGAACCTTGGCCAGTCTGGCTCCTAAACTAAACAGGGACACCATAAAGGACAAAGCAAGCCAGGGCCAGCAGTCAGTGTTCGGAACCTGCACAGCAGAGGGGAGAGCACCCCGACCTTGGAGGAGGTGTTCACAGAAGGTGGGGGCAGGGAACCCTAGGTCCCAGGCAGTCTCCCTAATTGCTGGGTCTTCCAAAAACTGAGGGGATGGACCAAGACTAGAGAGGTGAGGAATGACCAAACCTACCTTTAAACTACAAGGTGAGTAAACAAGGGCCCTGCACATGACATACCATAAACTCGGGTCAAGTTCTCTCTCCACAGGGCCCCGGGCCATGCTATCAAATAAATGTATTTCCACCCCAAACTGTGTCCAAAGAGAAAGTACAGGGGCAGCTACGAATCTCTATAACAATGAATACATGTATTTTCCATGCAGTGCACATGGAAATACAAATTCAATTTCCACTGGTCCAAATACTAACAAAGGTGTTAACTGTATCCTGCACCAGACAGCCAGGTAGACATACATAAACATCCTCCACCTTTTGTACTATTACCAATTCTAAATGACGCCATCATCCTGCACTAGCCTCAAGAACTGCTTGGGATGCACAGGAAATAGGTCAACTTAGGAGAGACATTGGAGATAAACAGTTTGAAGGTTCCGGGGATACAAGCCCGTTCTAAGAGCTGAGATTGTTAGCCAGGCATAGAAGCATGTACCTGCGATCCCAGCATGCAGGTTAGCCAGGCCTACACAGTGAGGCCCTACCCTGCACCTGTCCCCAGAAGCTAAGGATCCTGGATGTATGGGCCAACAGGAAACCATTAGAGGGTCTCCATAGGGAAGCATCAGTGTGTGGTTGTATGTCAGAAAACACTTTGGCTCGGTGTGGAAGGATTGAGTGTAAGGCCCAGAGCAAGCCCAGTGACCTGTGTTAAACCTGCTCAATTCTTCCAGAGGGCTCCTTCCTGTGTGACAGTAAATGAACTCCTTTACGGGGAGACTGTGAGATAAGACTGAGTAGGAGGTAGAGTAGAGTGTAGGCTCTTTCTTCTGGCTGGGACACAGCCAGCAAAAGCAATCCATCCCCGTGCCCGCATCAGTAGCAGGATAGATAGGCTGCCAATGAAACTGATGTTCTCGGGACGGTCATGGCACTGTAGAGGGAAATTGTGACCATAGTACTAACCACTACCAGAGCAGGGGGTGTCTAGTGAGAGACGCCCTCCAAGGAGCTGGCTGGGCTGGACTGCCTCTGAGAGATTCCACTCTGAAAGGCTGGAAGAGACCAAGGCTTTCTTTTTGGGGACTAGCCCTGGGCTGGCTGACCAGAGTAAGGGATATCTAGGACTAGGTTGAGGTTCTAAAGGCTTCTTGAATCCAAAAATCAATGTGTAATATTTATGTAAATTAAGCCACACAACCAAATGATTTTGAGAATACACGCTGGCAGACCCCAGCTCCCCCACCAAACGCTAAGCATCTGTGTGGGTAGGACTTAGTGACAAGACCTGACTCACAGGAAACTCAGGAGTGACGTTGGCTGAGACACAAATCCTACCAGGGAAGGCAGCAATGGCGGTTGGGGTCACTGGGTCAGACACAGGCTGGCAGGAGTCGGATGAAGAGGGGTGTGCAAACTAGGTGCTGCCTGACAAAGGCTACAGCAGTCAGCAGAAAGTTGGGGTGCTGGGCAGTGAGAGCTGGGGGGCGGGATTTGTGCACCGAGGGTAGGGTGGGCAGCGAGGAACTCGCAGATCCATCATTGCCACCAACTCTTCTCAAGGCACCTTGTACCATGTCACACATTACATTAACAAACCTGACAACAAACTCCTTGACACTGGGGCCTCACTGGCTGTCTTAGAGTTGAGAGACCTCACCCTTCATCTGTGGGATGACTACATGGCTGCCGTCACTTCTTAGCCTGGCTCTGAAAACACCCCTCCTGTCAGTGACAGCATCTGTATATTTGGGACATGAATACATAAGTGAGTATTTTACACATATGCACATGTGTGTGTATGCATGTGTGTACCTGTGGGTGTGTGTATATCAGCAGAAGTAGCCCTAACCCTCAAGAAAACGCCGTTTCCTCATAACTCAAAGACAGACCATGCAGCCAACATCTATGAATGAAGGCCATTCAGGACCGCCGGCCAAATCTGCACGTGTGGCTGGCTACCTGCACTCTGCCTTATGTTTTTAGGTTGCTTAATGAAAGCAGGTTTTCCACAAAGTATGCTTTAACAGCCAGGTTTTACCGCCCAGAAATTTTGCCTCCTGTCACTTACACCTTATCATCCACTCCTTAGAAAACTGTAAGGAGTGCAGGCCGGCCAGCAAGATGGCTCAGTGGGCAAAGGCACGTGACGCCAAGCCTGGTGACCTGGGTTCAGCCCCATGATACGTGTGGTAGAAGGAGAGAACTGAACATTTTTAAATTGAGACATCCTGAATATGCATTTAAAGCAGACGTGTGCCCTAGAAATTCGGATATGCCCCATGGAGGCAGAGGAGCTAACTGGTGTGTGAAACAAGAGCCATCCGTAAGCCATTGGCTTAGCCCCTCTCTGCCAGGCAGGTGTCACAATGAGAACTATTGCTACAGTGCGGCCCTCGATCCACCAGGAAGCAAGCTCGATAAAGCCTACGGTCTGCCCTGTTCACACAGGTGGAGGGTGGAGGGTAGAGGCCCAGAACCTGTGAGCCTTAGCCTAAAGGCTCCCTGTTGAGTCACACACATGCCAAGTTTCCAGGCCTCACAAAACAAGCTTCCAGTAAAGCTTGTCTACATGCCTTTGATTTAACATGTCCATGCCCTGCTTTAAAATGTCCCCAGCTTCCTGTGACAAGCAGCCTCCATACACAGAATACCCAGGACTGACCTCCTCTGGTGCAGTCAACCCTTCCCACCTTCTGGCCAGGAATTCATGCCCGCTCTCCACCAGGCTCAAGCATACCTGGTGATGCCACCCTAGGTCTGCCCTGGCCTCCGCACCTGTTATTTCCTTCTGGGAAAACTGTCTTTCCCTCACGTCTCCATCAAGAACTTATTTCCTGTTCTTTCCATACCCTGGCAAGAAGGAAGTCCCTCTGGCACCCATATCTCACTTCTCATGCCCATGTCTGTGAAATGGACCAGAAAGATCTGATGGAGAACCACTGGCCACCAGGGCATCTTTGCATGGGTATTGTGAGTGGGTGAAGAGTAGCCACCACAAGAGACACGATAAGCTGGACATATTGCACGCCAGGGACACCAAGACTCTAAGAAGTTAGATTGCCTACAGTCACAGAGTCTTTCACATATCCTGAGTACCTACCAGTGGGAAGTGAAGACATGCCTCTACCTAAACTTGAACATGAGTGTCCATGGCAACAATAATCATTACATGAAAAAAAGCAGGAAGAATATACATTAGCTGGTGAATGAACAACGAGTGGTGTTTCCATACAGTGGACTATTGCTTAGCCATGAAAAAGGAATGTGGAGTGAATACATGCCAAAACACAGTTAAACCTCAAAATCCAAAAAAAAAGAAGACATGAGATGTTGCTTTGTTCTAGGATTCTGCTCATATAGAAGTGCTTAGGACTGACACTAAGTGTAAACAGGCATGAGGGCTTTTACTAGGAAGGAAAGGGTGCAATTAGAATAAAAGTTACACAATCCAGGGCATTTATAAAAACCATGAAACTGCCCAGTAACAATGGGTGAATTTTATAGGATGCAAATTCCATCTTAGTATTTTCAGTAACCAAATACATGCAAACCAGGGCCCCGGACTGCACCATATCCCTACCACTTCCCTATAGCAATGTAGAATATAAAAGCATTCTTTTGTTCCCTCCGTCCTGACTAAGCCTTGCTGGGGTTATATGCTGTTGCCAGGCAGGGAACCAGCCAGAAACAACAGCAAAGGAACCAGCGGGAACCAGCAGGAGGTCTTGCCCTGAACCAGGGTAATATCCAGAAGAAAATGGGGAAGATCTTTTTGCTTGCAAAGAACAGTCCATTCCTACCCAGTGTTCCAGAGAGGGGTGAAAACACCTCATCACCCCAAATGAACATGAATGCAGCTAAGTCCCCTCACTTGGCCTTGAAGCTTCCTGCAGACAAGCTCAAGTCAAAGGTGACAAAAAATGAAGAGGGGGGGTTGCAGAAAAGATGTGTTCTCACCAGGGTGTCACAGAGCTGCTGTGGCCTTAGCGAGCAGCAGGTGGTGGCCATCCCCCATACTGTAGGAGTTTCGGACCTGCTGGCTTCCAGACAAAGGCACACTATGTCCCCGGGACAGCAGCATGGGCAGAGGCTAGAGCCAGGCCCACCACAACAGCGGTCCACAAAGCCCTGACCCGTGTCTGTGTGGTGACCAAACGGGTGTGAGATGTCAAGAGAGCTTCCTAGCATCATCTGTGTGACTACTGTGTTGACCAAGCAAGTAATTAAAGTCAGAGAAGAGGGGCTGGGGAGATGACTCAGCCAATAATGCAAGCGTGAGGACCGAGTTTGATCTCCCAGAAACCAGGTGGGAAGCTTGGTAATCCTCTCGCTGGGGAGTGTCTGAGTGTTGCTGGGCACAGACCAGGCAACTCAGTGAGCTCCAGGCTCAGTGAGAGACCCTGCCTCAAAAAGTAAGGCGGAAACCGATTGATAAAAACATTTGACGTCAACTTCTGGCCTTTACACACACACACACATTCAAGCATGTGCACTTGTGTGACACACACACACACACACACACACACACACACACACACACACGGCAGAGAAGAAAAATAAGAGCTGGCCATTACTGAGATTGACAACATGCCGACAGTGACCCGGGCACTTTCATAAACACGATTCCACTTTTAACCAGAACAAACCCACAGTGCAAACATGAGCCCCATATAGCAAATCAAACAGAGAGCGAAGCCAAGTTTCTACTTCAAGGACAGGTGAGGTTAACTATGGACTTAATGCAGTAGTCACAGACCTCACCCCAGACTGGAACTCTTGGTGTTGACCTATGGTGGCCACTCATCACCGAGACATGCAGCGAGGAGATAACCAAATTGCTCATTCCTGGGAAGGCACCCTGGTCCTGGCACTTGACCAAGTGTGTATGGGTACCCTCTCTTTGTGGCTAATACCCATCCCAGACGAAGAGCCCTCCCCAGTGTCTTCAGAGCTGATATGGGGTAGTGGGGAGGGCTGACCTGTTTTCCCCATAAGCTGCCAGAGATCACTATCTTTTGAGCAAATAAATGGATCCCTTACAGAAGGTAAGACGCACATACATTAGCACAACAGAGTAACTGGCAGACAGGAAGTATCAAGCAAATCAGTGAATTGAGGGGCCGGGAACCCAGACGTGGGTGGATCTGACAAAGGACCCTACTACAGAGACCCTGAGAGATCTCCACACAGGGCTAGCCATGGGGTGATGCTGGTACCCCCACAATGGTTCTGATAAACCAGTTAGTTAGGTTTTCACTTGTGACTCTACAGGGACGGCCAAGCAGCACCTGAGGCAGCCGCAGCCGACAGGACCCAAGGCTTCTCAGCTTTGTATACAGATGCATGTGCTCTTTAAACTGGAACTAAATGCTCAATACTATCTCCCAAGCTTCACCTGGGCACCAACTGGAGACTTTGGCTAGCCAGTAGATACTGCCCTGGTTGCTGACTGGGGGCTGGCTCGAGGTAAAGGGTGACTACCATGTCTTCTCAATTCTGTTTGACCAGATTGTAGCCTCTGTTTAGTGCTCACAAACTCAAAACTTCATGCAAGCGACTGATACCACCTGTTCTGACTCAGTGGCCAGTGTGAGGACAGTGGGACACACTGCTGTGTCTTCGGAGACCCTGGACCTGATTGTTACCAGAGCTGTTAGTGTCAGAGCCTGGACCCTGGCAGCCCTGACACACCACGCTCAGCTATATGTCCTCAAGAGGTCAGGTAAACAAAGGAGAAATAGCAAAGGCCAGAAAGGAGCATTATTCAGTGTGGCACACTGGGGAGAAACAAAATAAAGGGTTCAGTGACCTCCGACCTCCGAATCCATCTTCAGGATCACATCATGAGGTTGAGATTTAAACAGGATACCCAGGGTCAAGGGGTGGTCCCAGCCATCATCACTGTCAACACCACTCTCCCTGGCAATCCGACAGGCTATCATCCTCCTTCCTCTGGTGAGACCAAGCTCCGGCCCTTTCCTTATCCCCACACAATTCTCCTGGGGAGTCCTCACTTCTTGGGGCCATAAGGAGGGTCGCAGCATCTCCTTGGGATGTCTTCCTGCTCATCTCAGACGGAGCAGGGCAATGAGCACTCCCTGTGCTCTTTGCCAATCCTGATTTCTGGGCAGTCCCAGAAGACAGCGACCTAAACTTTCACAACTCACTTTGCAACTGGGGACAGGCCTGAAGAAGCAGTCAGGCGGGAAGGGGTGAAGACACCAGGCTTCTGCAGGTGTTTTCTTGAGAAAGCCATGGGGACCTGCCAAGCAACACACCATAGTCTCTGCTTTCCCGGATCTTCCTCATACCAGTTGATTCTCAGGCACAGAGAGGGTGTGAACAATCCCTCACACTGTTCAGCCCTGCCTGACATCACCTCAGGAGAGAATGGGGGTATGGTGGGAGCTGGGGTGTCAGCAGAACAAGCAGAGTCCCTTTGAGCAGGTCACAGGGCCCTGGATACCAGCTGTGTTTGCTGCAGTGTCACGGTGGCCTGAGCTACTATGGCCTTGTCCTCCTTCCCACTAGAAAGACTGTAAGAGCACAACAGTGGCCTCTACTAGATGAGATGGTTAGGAGTCGCAGACACTGTGAGGGAAGGGAAGGGCCCGGAGCCATACGAGAAAGATCCTGGTGTACAGCAGAGGGACTCGCAGGCCCTGCTAAGCTGGCCTCATTGGGGTCTGTGGTGAGCACTGTCCTCCCAGACAGGCAGGCAGGCAGGCAGGCAGGCAGGCAGACAGGCAGGCAGACAGGCAGGCAGACAGAAGCTGATGTTCTCTCATAGGAGGTGGTGGCGTGGGTGATGGGACCCTCACCTATCTGGCCTCTTTCTAACCAGTTGTAGGCAATTCTGCCCTAACTTACATGAAGCCTTGGGGACACAGGGAGGCCTAGAGTACACTGGCTGGGGAGGATAAGGGGAATGGGGCTCCTTCTATGTAGCCATGGGGAGCCACCATCCATGCTGGGTGCAGACCTTCTCATGTGGCTGTTTTGGGGACACAATTCTTTGTCAAGAAGCCCTCAGTACACTCACTGGTGTCCCAGGGTGAACGCTGGGGGAACTGAACTTTGGTCTGTCATTGGGAGCTTACAAAGAAGGGGCAGAGTTGTATCATGCCCTCAGGGACCCCTTAGCTGTGAACACAGAACAGGACCCTCGACCCAGGTTTACAGCTGGGGAAACCCCAAGACAGGGCCAACCTGATTGAGCCTCCTGTGTTCTGACTGCAAAAATGGGAATATCTACCTCAACCTCTGTTTTCTTTTTTTTCTTTACCGTGATTTAATCAATATATTTCATATGCATGCACTGAAATATCACACTGCACACCAGTAGTGAAGATTAAACAGCCAAGATCAGAAAGTGTGCCTTGCACCCTCAGGTGGCCTGGAGTGAAGCTGTGAGCTAAGATACACAGCATCCATCAGTATGTAAGCAACCAGTGCAAGAGCACACAGACCTCCAGCCTCACCCTGAGTTCTGAGCAGGAGGTGTAAGGTCTGGGGTAGGGCCAAGAATGCTCCTGCCTTAGAAGCGAGGGCCTGGGTTCCCAGAACCTACATGGTGGCTCACAGCTGTCTGTCACTCCAGCTGCAGGGGATCTAACACACTTTTCTGAACTCTGTGAGCACTGCACACACACACACACACACACACACACACACACACACACACACACACACACACACACACACCCCAAAACAAGAAATCCCAAAATAAAAATAAATCTTTTAAGATAGTTGTGGTGGCACCACATGGGAGACAGAGGCAGGAGGATCTACAAGTTCCAGGACAGTCAGGGCTACATAGTGAAACCCTGCCTCAAAAAAACAAAACAAGCAGCCGGGCATTGGTGGTGCATGCCTTTAATCCCAGCACTCAGGAGGCAGAGGCAGGCAGATCTCTGTGAGTTCGTGGCCAGCCTGGTCTGCAGAGTGAGTGCCAGGATAGCCAGGGCTACACAGAGAAACCCTGTCTCAGAAAACCAAAACAAAACAAAACTGTGTGGTTGTGCACGTGTGCACACATACATGTGTATGTGTCTGTCTCTGTGTGAATGTATATTTATATTTGTATGCATGTGTGTGTGCATGTATGTGAATGTGTATTTATGTGTTTTGCATGCATGTGTGCATGTGTATACATGTGTGCGAATTTTATGTGTGTGTAAGTTGTTCCATGAACCTGTCCTAAGGATCTATGAAACCATTCCTGTGCCCTTTGATCTGGAATCCCATGGCTTGTGACTGGCTTAGAAATCACCGTCTTGGGCTTGAAACTGACACTTCGATGCACCTGCACCTCTTCAAATCTTGTTAAAATGCAGATTCGGGGTCACTGGTTCTTGGCTAGTGCCTGCGCTTCTGCATCAGCTCCCGTGCAATGCTGACATGGGCCACACTGGAGCAGCGGGCTTTAAAGGACAGAAAAACGAGCCACCATGTCTGGGCTGCACCTAGTTCCACAAGCACAGAGCACGCCTTTCTTCTGACCCTTGTCATGGACTCAGCAACTGCTCACTCCATCAGAATCCACACCAGCCTCTCACTCCTCCCCCACCTTACCACCCTGTCAGCCTGGCAGTCACCCCCCCCATCCCTGTACCCCTCACTCTTTCCCTACCCACTGTCTGGAAGTCTGGCGAGACACCAGACAAGCTCCAGTTCTCAAACTGAGTTCTCACTCTCTCCAACTTGTCTCATTTCCCTTTTCTGCAGTCAAGCCCATGCCACTCTCCAGGGATAATGTGGTAACGGTACTTTGAGGACACTAACTTTGAAAGGAAAGAACTTTAGCTATTAGAGTGGCTTAGGTAGTTCTGAAAAGATAGCCTGAGATATGAAAATAGAGAATTTTAAGGCATCCTGGTGGCTTCAAGAGGCTCAAGGGTACCGTGTAGCCTGTTTCGCACCCATAACTTTTTCTTAGCCTCGAAGGTGAAATCCAGAAGCCTGGCTGGAGTTAACTTGCATCAATATTTGGGCATACATCACTGAGTTTGCCTTCCCCACCCATGAAAGCTCAAGGTCAGGTGATTACTATGTTAGCCTATGCTATCTATCTCTGAAGTACTTTTAAGTTAAAATAAAAAAAAAATCTCATCTGGGTGCAACGGCACACTCCGGAAATCGCAGGACTCAGGAGGCTGAAGCAGGATGGAGGACAATTCTAGGATAGCGTGGCCCACAAAAGCGAGACCCTGTCTCCCCAAAGGAAAATAAAATCTACATTTCAAAGGAGTGGTGATTATTTAATAACCCTGCTTGGTAGGAAGGATGACTGGTTCTCTTGAGCCCATCCACTTACTAAAGACCACTTAGTCACCAAACAGTTCAAACTCCTAAGCTGGTGCTGGATATCACACAGGCAAACGGCCCAGACCCTGTGAGCCTGGAGGAATTTCAAAACCAAAAGCCTAAGTCATGGAGGTGGGATGCAGAACCAAACACAGTGCTTGATGACGTTTACAAGGACTGGGAAGGGGTGAGGCAGATCCCAGCAGGCAGAAGGTCAGAGCCATGGTTTCTGGGGAGGCTGGGGTAAGCTAGAAGAGATGCCAAGATGTCCCAGGGAGCCCAGGGTGCTGCTGGACCTGGTGCCCTACCTGGACATCAAGCCATTCACACACCTGTGCCCTTAAGAGCTTTTTTAAGAAGTAAAAGAACATGGTAACGTCAGTGACCAATCTGGCCTGTCCAGACACTAACAGGAAAAAGCTCAAGCAGGAGTAAAATGAAGAATTTACCCTCCTCCAAGATGTCCAGGGCATCGTGCTGCTCCACGGTGGCGGCCTTCTCTTCATCCTGACAGTCGCACTCAAAACACTCCTCTTCCCCTCCCACGTCTCTCAGGGACATTGTTGAAGTCACCCCAAATTTGAAACACTGTCCTAAGGGACTGTCCTTGGGACAGCCTTTGGCCACCTGCCCAGAGGAGCCATCGGGGCCTGTGCCCAAAGGGCACATGCTGGGCTCCAGACAGGGTGGTAGACATGCCCTAGCTGGGCAGGAGTGGACGGGTGTGCACAGGGCCACCCGCCCAGCATTACTCAGGGAAGGAAGGACTTGGGGTTGGTTCACAGGAACCTGGGGGAGAGGCGGGCAGAGTGCCTGTCAGAATGGCAGGGCCCTGCCAAATGCCCCTGACCAGAGGGGAGCCAGGAAGCAAAGTATGTACTGTGAAGCAAGCTCTTGGCCTTTCTCCCCGTGCAGAAGAACGGGAATGGTAGCTTCCTGGAAGTTTCATAGCAACTGAGAAAACACCAGCCACGCCTCAGGCAGGTACACCTGTCTGTAGGAAGGCGCTAAGCTGGCACTGGTGGAGTTGCCCAGGTGAAGCATTGCCCAACACCTGAGAGACTTCCTGTGGGTGTGCTTAGGAATCTGAGGAGAATGCGCTGGGCCAAGAACTGTGGGAACTGGTGAAGGCAGGGACCCTGACTTCCAGCAAAAGGAGAAGGATGTGTGGGAACCGTCCACAGCCTGAGCTAAATGGACCCCAGCCCTTCTATGGCATAACAAATAGTAGTATCAGTTTCCTCATTACACTGTGTTTTATAAGCCCCGCATTCCTCTCCAAGCTGTGTCCACAAATCCAAAAAGATTTCTCTTAACTGCTGAAACAAGACAAGAGAAAAATCGAAAGCCTAATAGCTTGCAATGGTGCCCTGAGGAAGGACGCACAGTTTAAGGTGTAGCTCGACAGCAACTCCTCTGCATCACTTTGCCTGTCATAGTCACTAACACAGATGCTCCCATCAGATTCTCTCTGAGGCAGCTGTCACCAAGCACCAGTCTCTTGGAGCATCACAGCCCGTCAGCCTCTCCCAGCTGCACCGTGGCTGGTCCCCTGGCTCCACACATCTATGCCTACTGACCTCTTCCATCTCTAGGGCTGTTCCCTCTGCCAAGAAACCAGGAAGGGAGATCTGGGCAGCAAGAGCATCAAACGGGCGTCCATGGGAGCTTGAGGTCTGGGCTTCCTTCAGTCTGTGGGAGCTTGAGGTCTGGTTTCTGTCAGCTTGAGGGTTCTGCGTGGCTGCCCAGACTGCCTGCCACCTTGAATTTCTGCCTTCATAAAGACTAGTATAAAATCGCACATGTGTGCCCAGGCAGGAAGCCATGAGAGGATAAAGATTTCACTTAAAAATTCTAACTAGGGGGAGGTTATACCTCGGTTTAAATTTTTAAAACTTCAAAATGACTGCTCTATTATAACTCATTAAAATTGTGTTGTTTGGAAAAGATGTCACAGAAAATCACAGGCAGATTTCAAAATTAGAATTTCAGAATTTTTTGGAAAAATTATGTACACAAGCTTTAAAGACAATGCATTTAAACACATGCCAAAAGCCAGGCATGGTGGCACATGCCTGGATTCCCTGCACCTAGAGGGCTAAGACAGGAAGATCGCCATGAGTTCAAGGCCAGCGTAGGTTACACAGCAAGAATATATCTCAAATACACGAACTCAGTAAAAACATAGTGTAGTCCCAATAAGCAATTAATTATCAAACCATGCTTACTGACTAAGTTCTAAAAATAGGAACATGGGTTTGGGGTCTTCTCCAGATGATAAAACTGGTTACTCCAAGGTGTGGGAAGGAGGATGGGATGGATTGGGGGGGGGGGCTCCCCACCTGGAGTGTGACTCATCTCTTGACTATGGGATGTGTGGGATGCCATACCCAGAAGATAAATGACAACAAAGGCTTACTTCACACAGTCGGAAAATCTCAAACGATTTAACCGATCGTTGAGTTGTTCTCATTCATCTTTTAGTTTAAATTAACGGTATTTTTCACAGTGCTGTCCAAGTCACTCACCCATCTACACACAGACATGCATGCACACATAATAAATACCTAGGATATCAAAGTTTAAAAATCTTTCCCCCAAGCTATGTATGGTGGCTCATGTCAGTAAACCCAGCACCTGGCACGGTCACCTGGCAGGGCCAAGCAGGAGGATTACCTCAGGTGGACTCAAGCAATACCCTACCTTTACTTTCTATTGTAAAAGCATATAAAGTCAGGGGACACCTCCACAGAACTAGACGGTGGCTGCTGGGAGTTACAGAAAAGCTGTGAGAAAAAGAACCAAAATTCCTACATATTTTTCATCCAGAGTCCCTGGAAGCCAACACTTTGTCACACTTGTCCATCCCTCTCAACAGAGATGCTGTCCCTCTACGGCCTCCTCAAAGTCTCCCTCTCTCTAGTGAAAGAGACGGAGAAGCTGTGTGAATGGGAAGGACTTATGTCTCCTCTAGCCTGGGTCAGCTGTCCCTACAGAGCACAGTTGGCCCTTAGGGGGGGTCGTTTCTCCCAAGAGTCTTGCTTATGAGATTTAAACTGTGATACTAGCACTCTGTAAGCGAAGACAGGAGGATCAGAAGTTCAAGGTCTTTCCCTGACTACAAAGCAAGTTTGAGGCTACCCTGGGCTACAAGAGAATCTGTCTCAAAAAAAAAAAAAACCTACTAATGAGACTTTACCCTATGTAAGTTACTAACACTGTTTGGCTCAGAGTTTAGATTGTAAATTCTGAGTACATGTGGATGGATTCTACAACAGCTAACAAATGGCTACAAATCACTCTAAGGCACTGAGAAAAGAACGTCTTCCAATTCTTACAACAAGCTGATGCCCGGAGCCTCGTAACACCCTTTAACATCTGACTGTGTGTGTATGAGCAAGACCAATTCATCTGAAACCGAGGACAGAGACAGACACGGTAACTCAGCACCAGGAGAAACTCTCCTGGACCTCAGCGACCAGGAGGGAACACGGCTGGCTCCTACTTCCAACCTGTGGAGAAGGGTCCTCATTGCCCTGAGTTGCATATTCCTGTCTCCAGAGCACCTTCGTCCATCATGTGGGAGTCAGAACCTCTGACATAAATGATGACTTCACATCTCTTACAGAATACTGACTCACCTTTTGCTATTATCACCATGGGACGTCCCTTGAAGTGTCTTCCCTCGGTATTGATTCAAAGGCCAACTGATGGGGGAACAGGGGCACGGTGGGGGGGGGCGCAGATAAAGCAATTGTCTAACTATTTGCTGTGTGAGAGTCATACTCAGAAGGAAAATGTTATTTCCAGGCTAACCTGCCTGAAGCCAGGAAGAACCCAACTCCTTAGAAATGGTAGCCAGGGCCAGTAGATGGCTCAGTGAATACAAGCACTCACTGTGCACGCCTGGTGACCTGAATTCAACCCCTAGGGGCCACACTATGGTGGGAGGAGAGAACTCACTCCATAAAACTGCCCTCTGACCTCACAAGGGCACTGGGCACATGCATGTCCACACACATACAAGAAGGAGAAGGAAGAAAAGATGGTTAAACAACCCCACATCAGCATGTGTGGGGCTCCTAAACAGGTTAAGTTCTAGACCCCAGATCCTTTTGTCCTGTTTTGCTATCTTTAAGTGGGATTAAGAACATGCTACCTGTTCCAGTCCCAGCAATCTCCCCTTCACCTGACAACAGGGTCAAAGTTAAAAGGTCAAAGAGCTCGCTCTCCACATACTCAGATGGCATTGACAATCAAGTGGCAATCAGTATCCATTGATGCTGGGGTCATGAGCTATCCCCTCTTTCTATTTCCCTCACTCTTGGAAAGGCCCCCATCAGGACGCCTAGCTAGAGCCAAGAGACTCCTCTGAGAACCTGAAGTTAGAAGGCCCTGGTGGCAGCAGATAAGAAGGGGTCTTCTGTGCTCTCCAGATGGGCACCGAGCAGCTGGCTTCCCTGAGACATGGACAGCATGGCCACTCGTCCAGACACTAAGCTCTCCTCCCCAAGTCCTAGGATGGCTCAGGAACACACCCAATTCACCCACAGGGGGATGGAATGAATGGCCTTCTTAAGAGTCACTTAGCATCAAGTGACCAACAAATCACCAAGGAACCTACAAGGGGTCAGTGGCGTCTTCCAAAGAACAGAACACCATACTTCCTCTCGTAGCGCACTAACAGGGTAGGAACTTGATTTTTTTTTTTTAATTTTAAATTACATAGCCAAGAAAAGAACACATTCATCCTTTCCCCCAAGACTACAGGCACACCTGACTCTCCTTGTTACCCAGAATGCTTTGCGGATCCGATGGACCCATGTGCCAGCTCCAGCAGCTGCCAGGAGACAAGGTAAAGTTTCTGTGTGCTTTTTAAGGGCATGGCCCGGGAAAGCCTCTTGGGCTCCCTGTTGCAGCCCACAGCCAGGCGTCAGAAGACAGCAGGTAATCACACAGCTCTTTAGCTCACTAAACTAGGCCAGTTTCCTGGCCTTTTCCATCACACGAGGTCTTCAAATGCAGTTGTGCCCGGAGCAATCGAAAATTCTGAGTCCACTCATAAGCACCCTTACCTGATACTGGGCTTGAGAGAGCTGAGAGAACTTCACTACCAAAGGACAGACTTCTAGAGGGGACCACAGTAACGGTCCCTTTTGGTGAAGGTTTGTGATTTAAGGGTCATTCGCAAAGAGCGACTAAAGACAATACTGCCTCCTGACAAGGCCCTTCCTTCGCAATCCATCCCGGAACACCTCCCAACAGTTTCCCCCTGTACTTGGAGCCTATTGACACCTGTCCAGTCACACACCTCAGCCACCAGGCAGCGTCCTCAAAAATGAGCCACGCCCTCCACACAAACCTAGATGGCCCCAGAAGGGTGATTTCTGTCTTTGCCCCTTCCACCGTCCCTATCTGTGCTGAATGCAGCCAGCAATTCATTTGAATCACGCGCTGCTGGGGAAGCGGTTTCTGCCTTCCCCAGCCTCCCTGTACCCCCAGTCCCAAGCTCTGAGCTTAGGAAAGGGCAGATCCTTCTAGGCCTGCCCTCTGCTGACCTCCTGAACACATGCTTCCAGCCTCTAGTGTCCTGAGCAGAGCACAGGGGACACACAAAAATTCACCCCGACAGAAGTCCCAAGCTTGCAAACCCAGCATCCAGCATGCCGAAAGACATGTTATCTCCCCATTCGAAGCAAATGACTGTGCGTGGCAAGAAACACCCACCGTCAAGAGCCAGCCCTGCCCACCTGCCGTCCCCTCTGTCATGCTTGCTGCGCCTTCTGGTGACGCCGGTCCCTGTGCCCCCATCTCCCCGGGAAAGACTCGGTACCCCCCCCCCGTCCCAGGGATACAATGCCGCTGCTCATCCCGGCTCTCCCTCGGGGGCCTTAATTACCGTCTGAGCATTCTTCATAATACCAATCCAGTTCATAGTAATCCGTGTCGGTGAATTTCTGCATAGTCAGAATTCTCGCAGGGGAAGGGACGGACCTCAGGGCGCCATGGATCGTCAAGTCAAAGGCTGCCATGCCTCCCGGCCCTTCCAGAGCACCCGGCAGAAGAGCATCCCCCAACACCGCACAACTTGACTGTGCATATTCTTAACGCTAGTCTGGAGCCAGGATGGGCGGGCAAGCGGGCGGGGGGGAGGCAGGCGGGGAGTGGGTGGATGGTGGGGGAGCCGAGGCTGGGGAGAGCGCCGTGGAGAGACCCCGCAGGCCGGCGGCTGATGAAGCAAGCGCACTGGACTGGACAGCGGCCCTGGAAGGGAGTAGCTGGAGCCGTCCTATCCAGACGCCCCGAGGGTGACGTCAGAGACACACACCACCACCCGCCGCTCCCTCAAGCCTCGCCCCCTGCTCGGCTTTCAATCTCACTGTTGCCATAGAAACTGGCCAGCTCTGAAAAATGTTACAGAAATGAAGGAAATGTCTTCTTCCGAGGATGCTGGCTGGGAGCAGAGGTGCCGCGCAGGCGGAAAGGGATGTGGGCGGAGCTTAGACCCCCTCCCCCCTTCCAGGTGCCTAAACCTGGGTCACTGCAGAGAGCATTTTTTTTTCCTGCATCCGAAAACCGCCACCTTTTAATTTGCAAAGGATCGCTTTTGGTTTTCTTTCCTCAACTTAATTTAAAACATTTAATACCCCCTCCCTAATTTTTTTCTTTACTTAAAACTTACAAACACCAGTCAGAGAGGCCTTGAATGACCCACAAAATGAAAACATTTTCACTCACAACCAGTATTTTATTTATGCTTGTGTCTTTATTCAAACTTCTAGCAAAGTAACAGCATACAAATGGAGGAGAACGCCATTACAAAGGGCCTGCCGCTTACATGTGTGACCAAGAGCAGCCACCCGGAGGTAGACGCCCTTCAAAAGGCAGTGGGGTTTTGAGACCACTTAAGGGCACAGGGAATGGCTGACACCCATAAAGAAAAAAAGAAAAAAGCAGTGAATGGGCTTAGTTCTAGGGGTTTGGCATGCTTAATAGGTTTCATTATAAATATGAAACACTGGATAACGGGACGGAAATTTTTAGACTTACCATACATTAAACTCCACCCCAGAAGCATATTTTTTTCTCAGCACTCAGAGAATTCTTTATGGAAGACTGCCCTTGGCATTCCAGAACATTCCGGTACCCTGACCCTGACCTATGAGACACCAGTAGTGCCATCCTCTGATCTCCAAATTTGGCCATCAAAAATGGCTCCACCTCGTCCCCTGCCCCCCCCAACCCCGAAGAAATGCTTTTGCATGAGAATTCTGAAATTTTAAGTGTATATTTCAATGCTCAACTATGAGAGATTCTCTGAATATGTTTAATAAATTTTATTGTGTCGTTTTTAAGCCTCTAAAGAGATTGGATAGGTGGCTTAATAACCAGGGTGTTTGCTGCTCTTGCCGAAGACCTGGATTTGGTTCCTGGTCCCCACACCAGGCAGCTCACAACCACCTGTAACTCCAGCTCCAGGGGATCTGTCAGATGCCTTCCTTCTGGCCTCCATGGGCACTGCACACAGGTGATGTACATAAACTCACACAGGCACATACACATGAACAGAAATATTTTTTTTTTTTTTTTCGAGACAGGGTTTCTCTGTATTGCTTTGGAGGCTGTCCTGGCACTTGCTCTGTAGACCAGGCTGGCCTCGAACTCACAGAGATCCGCCTGCCTCTGCCTCCCAAGTGCTGGGATTAAAGGTGTGCGCCACCACCGCCCGGCTAGAAATAATTTTAATATGGACAGTAAGTACAAAAATGGGTAAGTACAAAAATGGAGATCACTATGGCATAGTTCTTGTCATCATGCTTGGCTCCAGACCCCATGGGCGCCAACGTCCAGTACCCTCCAGTTCCTTACATTAAACACTACAGTAAGTGAAAAGTGGCACACCCTCACTCTACCCCCACATAAATAAAAAACTTCTTATGAGCCATTAATATAGACTCCCTAAAGATCAACAAAACCATCTCATTCTGTCAGCCTGGGAATCTCCAGTAGAAACTGAAAAGGAGGGGGAGGGGGTAAAGGATTAGGAGGATATAGGAAGCCAGGTGGTGGTGGTGGCTGCAGCGCAAACCTTTAATCACAGCACTTGGGAGGCAGAGGCAGACAGATCTCTGTGAGTTCAAGGCCAGCCTGGTCTACAGAGGGAGTTCCAGGACAGCCAGGGCTACACAGATAAACTCTGTCTCGAAAAACAGAGGAGGAGGGGAGAGGGAGGGAGGGAGGGAAGGAAGAAGGGAGGAAGAGAGAGGGGGGGAGAGGGTCTGGGGAGATGACTCAGAGAGTAAAGTGTTTGCTGCATAGACAGGAGGACCTGAGTTCAAATCCCACAGCACCCACAATTTTTCTGTTTTGTTTTGAAAGCTAGAAATGTCCCCTAAGCCTATAATAGCAGCACTGTGGGGTGGACATAGGTGAATCACCGGGGGCTCACTAAACAGCTAGTCTCTAGTCTGTCTCCAAAATGTCAAGTTCGGGTTCAAACTTGACCCTCTCCCCAAAAATAAAACGGAGAGCAAGAGAAGAAGGTGCTGATCTCTGGACCCAGGAATGCAAGGGTGCATACATGCGTACAAATAAATAAAAAATAAGAAACAAGAAAATGAAGCCTCTAAGAGCTTCACAGAAATGTCTGCTAAGTGGGAGTGATGCCAGTACAGTTCCTGTTACAGGGACGGGGCGGGGCTTGAATTAAGGGTCACTGGCATGGGTTTAGGACAAGGCAAGTTCCTCACCACTAACCAACTCTCTGTAAAGAGGAAATGACCCAGCACGAGCAGCTACAGGTACAGATCCTCAGCTATAATTAGGGAGAGGACGCAGAAGCACCTTTCAAGAGCACCCGAGGCGCACACAGCCAAGCTGTGGATCACAGCGGCAGCAGAGAGGACGTGATGGGCTGGCTGGGGGCAGCGAACACTGCTGAGCAGCAAAGCAAAGTGGCTTTGACCACAACTTGCACCAAATCCAAGATTGCATACACTCATTGCAGTGTCAGAAGACTGGGAGAGGGGCTGGGTCCTGTGGCTAACACACCTGCCGTGCAGGGATGAGGACCAGAGTTTGGATGCCCGAGCTGAAAGGCAGGCAGGTGGAGTGGCCCAGCTTGACCCCTGCTGTGACCCCAGCGCTCTGAAGGTGGAGAAAGGGATCCTTGGGGTAAGCTGGCCATCTAGACTAGCCGAACAGACCAGCTCCTGTGAAAGACCAGTTCAGTGAAAGACCCTATCTCAGTCAGGGTTTCTATTGATGAAGAGACACCGTGACCATGGCAACTCTTATAAAGGAAAAACACTTAATTGGGCAGATTACATTTTCAGAGGTTGAGTCCATTATCATCATGGTAGGACACAGAGGCGTGCAGGCAGACACGGTGCTGGAGAAGGAGCTGAGAGTTCCACATCTTGACCCACGGGCAACAGGAAGTATCTGAGTGTCACACTGAGCGAAGGTTGAGCAAAGGACACCTCAAAGTCCACCCCACAGTGGCACACTTCCTCCAACAAGCCACACCTCCTAATAGTATCACTCCCTATGAGCTTATGGGACCCAATTACATTCAAACTACCACAGACCGGACTCAATAATAAAGTAGAGTGATCACGGAAGACAAGCAGTGCCAACCTCTGGTCTCCACATGCACTCACACATACGCATGTGCACCTACACACATGTGCCCACACCGTTAACATACCATACGAGGAACAGCCATGAGCACGTGTTCGCGTTCTCTCTCTCTCTCTCCCCCTCCCTCCCTCCCCACCCGATGACAAACATTGGTGTCTTGGTCACTCTCCATCTCAGATATACTGAGACAGGTCTCTCATCAGAACCAGAGCCTGGGCTTCTGCGAGCTGAACCAGCCACTTGCTCCAGGGATCCCTGGTTCCCACCTGCTCAGAACTGGGGTCCCAGGTCTGCCACAGCTGCCTGGCCTTGTATCTGGCTTCTGAGGTTTCCAATTCAGGTCCTCGGGCATGAGCAGAAAGCACATCAGCCCTGAGCCACCTCCCGCATCCTTGCTGTGACTTCTTGATACTGAAAACAAACCTCTCCCAGCTTTGCCATCTTGAGGCCTGGCGAGGACGCCCCTCCCCTAAAACAGTGCTTGGGCATTTCGGTACCCGTGCTGGGGTCAGGGGACTCTCAGCACCCTGTGGAGCTGCTGACTCCACAGCCCAGAGCAGAAGCAATCATGACGGCTCTGCAAGCCCAGGGTCTGAGGAAGCAAAGGCCACTCCCAGAAGCCTCGAGAAGCCTGGGCTGGACCACACTGTGACAATGGAAATATTGTAGGGAGGAAATACAGTTATTTTTAATGGGACCAGGTGGTGTTAGTGAAAGCCATGACGCCACAGTGGATATCCAGAGCAAGGCAAGCAGGGAGCACGCCAACTGATACACACAGGGCAGAAGGCTAGCAGCTACTTTACTCCATCTTGGGAAGTCGTAGGTGGGCCTCGATGCTCCGTTCCTGCCACCCAGCCTTCTGGAAGATTGCTCAGCGCACCGCCGTGCAGGATGACTGTGAATACAAGGGCGGATGTGGATGAGGACACAGGTGCCAAGGACAGAAACGCCTGGCATTGTGGGCGTCGATGACACCCAGATAAGAGGGTGGGGGGGGTCAGGCCCAGGGCAGCAAGATGATGGGTTACCCAGAAGGCTCTAGAGGAGGGCAGACTGACTGCCCCACGTGGGGTAGGGTGGGGTGGGGGTAAATACTTGAGGTCAAAGTGTGAAGGACCCAGTTGGCACTGGGGGATCCTAATGTGGATCTCAGGATGGAGACCTGAAAGTTGGGACAGGTGCAAACCCTGTGCCCCTTCAGAGAACACCAGGCTGGGGGTTGAAGATCCGTGTGAAGGTTTATCTCCTGGGCCACCAACACGGTTCATTGGGGAAAAGCAGTTGCCATTTAGCCTGACATCCCACATTCAATTGGTGGAGGGTGTCCTCTGACCCCCACATGTGTGCTGTGGCATGCTCAAACTCCCACCCCCCCCCCCCCCGAGAGACAAAGACAGAGAAAATGCAGTTTAAAAGAAAAAAAAATACCAATGGAATCGATGGGTCTCAGTTAAATGTTTAAGATGACATTGTCCTAAATTAAAGGGGACCAAATCCAATAGCAGGTGGGCTTCAAAGAGAAAGTGGCAAGTCAGAGCACAGACTGGAGCAGTGTCTCCCAGGAGCAGCGGAATGATGATGTCTTCCTCAGGCCACCCTGAACGAGAAATCGTGGCTCCCTGAACTCTGGGCTCCTACCTTCAGAACAGGAGTATCTACTGGTTCAGGTCACCAGCTGTGTGGGCCACCTGTCCCAAGAACTAGGCAGCTAATGTAACTACTAGGGGACAGCAACTTCTTTATTGGCTGTAAAGACTCCTGAGGACAAAAATGGGCTGGGTGATGACTCAGTTGCTAAAGAGAGGATGGACCTGGATTTGATCCCTAGAATCCGTGTTTAAAGAGCAGGGTGTGTGGGGCCGGAGAAAAGCTCCCAGAGGACCTGGGTTCAAGTCCCTACACTCACATGGTGACTCACAATTGTCTGTGACTCCTGTTCCAGGGGATCTGATGTCCTCTTCTGGCCTCTAAGGGTACCAGGTATTCACATGGTGCACAGACATACATTGAGGTACACATAAAATAATGTTTTTAAGCCAGGTGTGGTGGCCTGCACTTGTAACCCTAGCTGGGGAGATGGATGTAGGCAGATCCCTGAGGCTCACTGGCTGGCTAGCCTAGTCTATTTGGTGAGTTCACTATTGGTGAGTTCACTATTCACTGCCCAGGCCAGTGAAGAGACCCTGTCTCAAACAAAACATTAACAGAGCCTGAGGAATGATGGCGGATGCTGTCCTCTCAGCCTTCCTGACACCCCATAGGTGTAGTCACATGCATGTAAACACATGTGTAAGCACATGCAGAGAGAAAACAATTACTGGAAAAGAGAAAACATGAATTACCAAAAGAGGAATGACGCTTAAAGAGCCAGGCTGAAACCTCGGTGCCAGGAGCCCTGTTGCAGATTATTCTCAGGGTTCCAAGCCCCCTCTGAAACACATTCCAACGCTCTAGACCTCCCATCCTGTAGACAGCACTATCGCCTCTGCCCTCACCCAGCTGGAGCCAGGAGGCTTGAGGCAGAAGATAGGGGGGGCTGACCAGAGAGAGGGCTTGCAGTCACTCAGCAAACATTCCAGCTTTCTCACTCCAATCTTCAGTGCTCAGAATGTCTCTGCCAGTCAGTGAGACCTCATGGCAGAAGGCAGGCTGCAAGGACCAGCTTGCTGGCAACTGCTCTTTCCACTGAGGGGCCGGATGCTAATGACAGCCGCCCAGAGACCCTTTCTCCGCTTGCAGGTGCTTCAATAAATGGCGGCCTCCATCCCCACCTTCCCTGGTGGTAGCAGTGGGGGGGTAGAGGGGTGGCCCCTGGAAGGGGAGGGAGGAGAATGTATCTTGGTGTTGGTAAGAAGCCCAAGTGGGGCTGAGCACAGACGGTCTTGGGGGAGAGATCTCATGCCCGTGGCCAGCGTGGCACACAGCTGACGCCATCACGTCAAAACACACAAAAACCACGGGCTCAAAAGACCCCAAATCCCACTCCTGCCCAAACCCTGCTGAACGGCAGTAGCCTGGGAAGAGTGGAAGTGGAAGCCGAGCTGTCATGTCAGTTTCCCACCCGAACTGGACCAAACTTGCAGGATTAACACAAGAAGAAAACAATCTACACAGAACAGCTTGCCAGCCATGTTGTTCGTGAGCAGAAAAAACATTGTTGGAATCTGCTTTGATCAAGAAAAACACAAGACGCCAGATGACAGACGTGGGATGACGAGTGTGGGCCACGCTCCAGACACTGCGCCCGGGAGTCTGAGGGCAGCCAGGCGTTCTCACACGTGGCAACTTTCGACCACCTAATGGGGAACTCCATTCCCCCAGCACCCGTGCCCAGGCCCACAGCTGGCTGGAGCGGCTGATGGCTGATGCACGGACTGTGATGGTGGCAGGGCCACACTGCTCAGGGCCTGCGCCAAAGCGCCCTCTAGTGGAAGAGCACAGCAGTGCAGCCAGGGTGTCAGAGCAGGGCCCTACAGAGGGGAGACTGACGTCCCAGAGAGGAGAGGAGGCCACTGCCCTCACTACCTCCACCGCTGTGCTGTCCACCTGCACAGCCACAGTCCTGGGTGAGGACATGGAGAAGATCAAAACAGCAGAGATGTCTCCACCTCCTTAGTCAGAAAACCTCAGCAGGAGCTCAAGCACTGGAAGGACCACGGTGCCTGCCCCACCCTGAACACACTCACTGGTTGAATCTCTTCACAGAGAAAGCAAACACTGGGCTGACACTCTGAAACCTCCTTTCTTGGGGACCTGCTCTTTTCCAGGTCACCTCAGAGGCCGGGTGGTCAGCAGATCCTGGTGAGACACAGAGGGTTCCTTCTTGGATCAATCTGTGTTAACCAGAAGAGCAAGCCACAGGAGCATGTCCACCTCACAACAAACATGGTGACCTTTCCGCCTGGTGCCTGCCAAGTGGCGCATGACTGGACTACTGCACACAGGACACCATCAGACCACACAAGGCAACTGGACGTCACAGAGCAATGACACAAAGCTGTGTCCAGCTATGTATCACATGTTATGTGAGCCATGGGAAATGAATTCTGTTGGATAAATGATTTCTAAGTTGACAAGATTTTAACATACCCTAACACCCAGGTCTTGGAGAACTGAGCCCCACCTTTTGTGCTTTACCAGGTGTTACCTTGACTTTTTCTCTCCCTTTTGGCTGCTCTGAGAGCCAGCAGGCCATGGCCAGGTGACCTATGTTTGAATGTCAGCATCTCTTTTTGCTGTGTTGCTTTGGGGAAGCTTGCTAACTTCTCTGGTCCCTAGGATCTGCAGCTATGGAACAGGGACAGCGGGAGTGAGGGTGAGAAGGCCCTGCACACAGGAAGTGCTAGTCATGAACCATTCTTACTTCCTGTTCAGCCATCTGTCCTCAAATGCCCGTTCTGGTGTGCACGGGTACTTTGTAAGCCATTCTTGGTCTCTGCGTTTCTCAGGATCATCGGAAGTTAGCTGGGGAAGGGCTGGAGCGAGCCTAAAAAGGTCAGTGTGGAAGGAAAGCCACTCACAAAGGAAGAAGGGAAACTTTCCCTCTCATCAGCCAGCGGGGGACCGAGTCTTATCCCAAATGCCACAGCCAGAAGAATCTACTCTGGCTGCACAGTAAGATGCAACTACCCACTTCTGGTTTCTCACCTTAGGGAGCCCCCAACTCCCCTGCAACAGAGGCCACGGCCCTACAGAATGCCTCTAGTGGACCTAAGAGGAAACAAGAGGACGATGTCTCCTCAGCCAGCTCACAAGTGGCCTGACACCTGTGACTCACTGTGCTGAGTCATGTATCACCTGGGTTACCGATGTGTAAACAGACACAGAACCCAAACAGGGCCGGGACGATGGCACAGTCGATACAGAGCCTGCTGTGCAAACATGAAGGAAGGCCTGAGCTCCATTCCTGGCTCCCACATCAAAAGCCAGGAGTGCTGGCATGCACCTGCCATCCCAACTCTGTGAAAGAGGGGAGAGCAGGATCCCTGGGGCCCTCTGAACAGACAGCCAGGCTGAGTCAGTGATCCCCCAGTGCAGTGGGAGAACCTGTCTCAAAACCTCAGGCTGGGCCTGATGGCGCACACCTTTAATCCTAGCACTTTGGAGGCAGAGGCAGGTGGATACCTTTGAGTTCCAGGCCAGCAAAGGACACACAGTGTCTTAGTTTGGGTTTCACTTCTGTGAAGAGACACCATGACCAGAGCAACTCTTATAAAGGAAAACACTTAATTGAGGCTGGTTTATGGTTCAGAGGTTAAGTCTATTATCATCACGGCAGGAAGCATGGTGGCGTGCAGGCGGATATGGGTGCTGGAGAGGTAGCTTAGCGTTCTACTTCTGGATCTGCAGGCAGCAGGAAGAGACAGTGATCCGCTAGGCCTGGCTCGAGCCTCTGAGAACTCAAAGCCCACCCCCAGTGACACAATTCCTCCAACAAAGCCACACCTCCTCCAACATGGCCACACCTCCTAATAGTGCCACTCAAACTGACACACACAGTGAGACCCTGTCTCAGAAACAACAAAACCAAACAATATATGTTAGAGATGGACAGACGAAGGTAACGCCAACCTCGGGCCTCTACATGCAAACACACGTATGCACACACACATATGAACACACAGATACCACACAAAAATTTTTTAAAAAGTAAGGCCAGGCATGGTGGTACATGCCTTTAACCCCAGGACTCAGGGGGCACAAACAAGTGGATCTCTTTGAGTTCTGGGCCAGCCAGGGCTACAGAATAAACAAACAAATAAATAAGAAGCCAGGACACCGGACAGAGCAGGGCCCCTAACTTGTGACTTCCACACACCACCTGCATGTCTGTCTGTGTAAAGGGAAACAGCTGTGTTTTCCTAGTTACTAAAACCCAAGGAGAGCCTAGCCCTTGACATAAGAGCTACCTAATAAACACACTAAATAACAAGAGCTACTGCGCTGGGAAGATACCAACATCTCCACCAAGTGATGGGCAGAGGCACATTTCTCAGAGTCTGCCCACTGCTGTGGGCACACGCACCCCTGACCTCACTGGTAATAAGGTTGCATGTCCTGCTGCAGACAGCCTGCCTTGGCTGCCAGTCTGACCATGAAGGATAATGTTACATTTCAGCAGGAAGTTAATGGAAGTAACTACAGTCACAAAACTCTAAACTCTCTTTACAGACCATTGAGGATTTCCGTTTCAGGCTTGCATTTCAAAGTCGATGCCTGGTTGTGCAATTGAGATACTTTTTGAGAAGCATTACTGACATGGAATAATCCTCTTGTACAGTGTCAAGATCTTTCATTCGAATTGGCTTAATAAAATGCTGGCTGGCCAGTAGCTGGACAGGAAGTAAGGCGGGAAGGGAAACTGAGAATGCTGGGAAGGAGAAGGGTGGAGTCAGGAGTCTCCAGCAGACACAGAGGAAGCAAGATGGGAATGATTCACTGAGACAAGGTACCAAGCCACGTGGCTAAACCCAGATAAGAATTATGGGTTAACTTAAGTGTAAGAGCTAGTTAGTAAAGAGCTAGTTAGTAAAGAGCTAGTTAGTAAAGAGCCTGAGCTGCTGGCCAAGCATTTATAAGTAATATTAAGACTCCAAGTCAGTTATTTGGGAAGCAGCTGCTGGGTATTTGGGAGTTGCTGGCAAGGCAGAAACTTCTGCCTAATGTGGGAATGCTCTTCCCTATGCTGCAAATATGTGTTGCTTTTATTGTTTGATGAATAAAGCTGTTTTGGCCTATGACGGGGCCATAGGTGGGAAATCCATGCAGAGATACAGGGAGAAAGTAGTCGGAGTTGAGAGAAGACACCATCCAGCTGCCAAAGGAGAAAGACGCTCGAACATCACCGGAAGGCATGGTCATGTGGCAATACACAGATCATTTAAAAGTAGGTGATAGCCAATAATAAGCCTGAGCCACCGGCCCAACAATTATAATTAATATTAAGCCTCTGAGTGATTATTTTATAATCGGCTTCAGAACTGGTGGGCGGGAGAGAAGTCCAGCTACATCTGCCTACAGATTTATTTTATTTTTAAGTTGCATATGTTTGTGCATTTGTGGGTGTATACACTTGTGAGTGCAGTTCTGGCAGGGTCCAGAAGAGGGCACCCAATCCTGTGGAGCAGTTGTGAGTCACCTGATGTGGGTGCTGAGACCGCACTCAGATACTGAGCAAGAGAAGCAAGTGCTCCTACCCGCTGAGCCACCTCTCCACATGGATTAAAACACTTAACAAGCAGTCATCTGGCGCTAAGCAGAGAATCCACAGGAGGAACTAACCAACAGGACCTGGACACACCCAACCGCAGGCCCTTTTAAGATCTGCTCTGTGCTCATTTCAGCTCCGCTGGTTGTATTCTGCACTGCGGTGCCACTGGTGACTCTAACAGGAATTCTTTTGGGTTTTCTTACACATATAACTGAAAACAAATGAGAGACAAATTCCGGTTTTGAGTCTCCTGATAAAAAGACTTTAGGAACTGCGCACTAGTGCTAGATCAAAACAGCCTTGCCTGCCTGCAGGTGTTTTATCGGTATGCAACAGGTCATCTCTGTGACTGTCCTGTAAAATGGCCTGGTGCTGCCATGAGTGGCACTCCAATTACACTGTGTGTGTCCATGGCTGATTGATGTGTGTGAGGAGGGACCAGGAGCCTCCCGTGGCAGAGACAGCAGCGAGGCTCTGTCAGAAGAGCAAGTCACACAACAGACTTTCTCAGAAGTAATTGTTTCCAATCATACTGTGGACTTCTATAGTAGACACACACACACACACACACACACACACACACACACACACACACACACACACACACACAGCACACATATACACACACATGAGCGTGCACACACATGCACACACGCACACACACCCCACAAGAGAAGTGACTTGGCTTCCCATGCACAATCCCACACTCCTTGCTGGTGGGATCCCCTGGCTAAGCATAACTGACTTGTGTGGGAATTCTCTCCACCAATAGCTTTGGGGTACCAGCCTTAGAGCATGGCCTGGTGCTACGTGAGGACTGAAAAGCTGGAGGAGAGAGTGTGCTCAGTCTAGCTCATACTTGGCATGGTGGATGACCCAAGCTGTGGAGAGGTGGCGCAGGATCAGCCTCTCTGTGGAGTTCATCTTTCTGTTTCACCCCTTAATAAGCTGGTTATGGTACCGTTTGTAAATTCTTGCTTCACTGACTTGTGAAGAACTTCTGACCCATTGTGAGGCATAGAAGATGACACCAAGCATGGGATGACCCCATTTTTGTTCTTATTGACACCGGTTATCAGCTGTGCTCAAAAAGACAATGTGCAAATTGCATCAGAATAAACTCACAGATCGATTCAAACATAATTAATTCCTTTCTTATTAGCATCCAATATAGAGAACCTGAAAATGGCTTTGCACACACCCTAAAGCAGAGGCTTTTAGTTCCAATTTGTTTATCATAAATGATCTCGGAAATTGAAAAGACTGGTCTACGCTGGTGAAAAATAGTGAGGAAAGCTCAGCTGTGTACTGCAAGCTGGTTCTCAGTGACATTAACTCCAGAGAAGCAAATCAGTGTGTGTCAAACAGGTATGTAAATGACAAAGAAGATATTAATTTCATCTTAAGATTTTTTAAAATTGTGCACATATATGTGCATCTGTGTGAAGGCATGTGGACACGTGCAGTGCTCACATAGGACAGGAGAGAGAGAGCATCAGGCTTCCTGAAGCTGGAGTTACAAATGCATGTGAGTCGCCCAACATGGGTGCTGAGAACTGAGCTCTGGTCTCCTGGAAGAGCAGCTGCCTCCTAACTGCTCAGAGATCTCTCCAGAACATGTGTGCTTTTAAAGAACAGAGTACAGTAATGGAAGGTAGCGCCATGGGACGGCACTAGCCTAGCATGTTGGAGGCTCTGGATTCATCCTATCATGGTAAAAAAATAAAGCAGCATTTATTGCCTGGTGTGGTGGTGCCCTCTTAGCCTTTGGGAGGCTGGGGCAGGAGGGTCGCCCCAAGTTTCAGACAAGCCTAGAGTACATAGGAAATTCCAGGACATCTTGAGCTACCTAGTGAGACTCTGTCTCCCCACACCTACCCCAAAAAATGATTTTTAAAAGGCATCCCTTTAAGGACTGGGTGCATTGCGAATTAGTAGAGTACTTGGTTAGCACCTAGCATGTAAAAGACTCTTGGTTCAAATTCCAGCACTGAAAGAATAAAAAAGGAGGAGAGAGGAAGAAGGGATGAAGAACAGCTGTCATTTGAATAATCAGTAGAACATCAAATATTAACTTTTAAAATCATTGTTCTCCGTCAGCAATACTGTGCTCTCTCTCTCTCTCTCCTCCTCCGTCCTCCCTCTCTGAGGACTCCTTAACTCTAAGTTCACCCACCAGGGAGCAGCTCTGCCACCCAGCGGCATAACTTTACAGAGCAACGGTTTCACTCCTGGAATTCCAGTTTAGCCAGTCAATCCTGGTTCATGCTTTGCAGTGTCTACATCAAAGGAAGAAGCAGCCTAGATTTCCTCATGACATTTGTTGTTAAATACAGACTCGTTCCCCGTGGAGTTTACAGAGGGAAACAATGGGGCTAGAGAGACGGCTCAGCAGTTAAGAGCGTTAGTTGCTCTTATAGAGGACCCAGGTTCAATTCCCAGCACCCACACGGTGGTTCACAACCATCTGTAATTCCAGTTGTAGAGCATCCAGCGCCCTCTTCAGGCATTCTCACGTACTGCATGCAACACGATGCACATACGGACAGGCAGGCAAACACACACACACATAAAATAATGCACAATAAATACAACAGATAATTATTTTAAAAAAAATACAGGAGGAGGAGATGGGAATAGCTTTAAGTTATCCTGCATGGCTCACATGAAAACGCTTGGTCCCCACTACTCATCCAGACCAAGAAGACCCTTAATATGGCCAACCCACTGCTAAGACCATGTCCCCCGTGGCCACCCTTCCACAGATGTCTGGGGCCTGGCACGGAAGGCCTGGTCATCACACTGCTCCCATAGATGAGGGACCAGCTACTTACGGAAGTATTTTAGCGTCTCTTCAATCTGCTCGGTTGTGAGGTCGATGTTAGCGTCTGGGGAAATGAGAGGTGTATGCAGCCAGTCATCGTGGTCGTAACCGTAGATGGTGTCAGCTCTCAGCTTGTAATGGGGCAGCTGCTCCTCCAGCAGGCTGATGATCTCGACTTCGGGAAGGTTGGTGCTGTTGCACACGTCTAGAGAGAAGAAGACGGAGGAGTAAGTGTGGCCTTTGAGAGCTAAGACACTGCCACGTGTGCCTTGTCACCCGCCCGTGGCACGCAAAATGCAGGCAAGGGCACATCAGGGTCTTTTCTAATTTGAAATCCACTCCCGAGACTTAGAATCACAGAGGTGGCAACGTCTAATGGGCACAGTGGTGCAGGTAAAAACTGAGTGTAGCTTAGAACACTGGCCAGCCAAGTATGGCGTCTTAGTTAGGGTGACTATGTCTGTGATGAACACCATGAACAAACAAAAGCAACCTGGCTCAGGGGGTTTATTTCGCTCACACTTCCATAGAGCAGCTCATCTTCAAAAGCACTGAGGGCAAGAACTCAAGAGGACAGGAACCTGGAGGCAGGAGCTGGTGCAGAAGCCATGAGGGGTGCTGCTTACTGGCTTACTCTTCACTGCTTGCTCAACCTGCTTTCTTGTAGAACCAAGACCACCAGCCCAGGGATGACCCCACCCACGGCAGACCCTCCCTCCCACCAACCACTAAAGAAAATGCATAGAGGTCTGCCTGCAGCCCAATTTTATGGAGGCGTTTTCTTTCTTTTTTAAAACATTTGTTATGTATATAATGTTCTGGCTGCATGTATCCCTGCAGGCCAGAAGAGGGCACCAGATCTCATTACAGATGGTCATGAGCCACCATGTGGTTGCTGGGAATTGAACCCAGGTCCTCTGGAAGAGCAGTCAGTGCTCTTAACCTCTGAGCCGTCTCTCCAGCCCCTGGAGGTGTTTTCTTAATTGAGGTTCCCTCCTCTCTGATGACTTTAGCTTGTGTCAAGTTGACATAAAACTATCCAGTACATATGGTGACTGTAAGTGACAGCCACTAAGTGTATATTTCAAAATAATCAGTAGAGAGGTTTTTAAAGGATCCCAACATCATGAAATAAAAGGTGCGTATTTAAAGTGATGGATAAACCAATAGTGTGACTGATTCTATATATTACATGAATGTACTAAATGATGACAAGATATCCTTAAACATGTACAACTTGCTATGAGTAAACAAAGGCTAGTATTGTTTAGTTTTTGAGACAGTTTCTCTGTGTAGCCCTGGCTGTCCTGAAACTCACTCTGTAGACCAGGCTGGCCTCTACCCACAGAGATCTGCCTGCCTCTGCCTCCTGAGTGCTGGGATTAAAGGCGTGTGCCACCATGCCTGGCAGACTAATATTTTAAAATTAGAATTCTGCATGTTGACTGCAAAGACCTTCCCATAGTAGCACCGACTGTCGAGTGCCTGCTATCTGAGAAGGGAAACCAGCCTTCCCCAGTTTTCATCTTACAAGTTTTACATCCACAGTTCTTTTGCTGTTGTCGCTCAAGTATTCACTCGGGAGCCAACCCAGTTACCATTTAACCAATGACCCAATTGCTTCCTGCTGCACTCACCATATCTGCCACCCCCATCACCAAGAATCTATCCTGCATTTAACTTATTCATGCATTTGTACACTCCATCAAGTCGTCCATCTATCTCCCTTCCCTCCATCCACCCTTCCATCATCCATTCATCCATCCATCCTTCCTTCCTGGTACTCTTCCAGCCAGCCATCCTTTTCCTTCCATCATCCATCCATCCTTCCATCCATCCTTCCATCCACACATTCTTCCATCTGTCCCTCCATCCATCCTTCCTTCCTTCTAACCTTCATTCCATCCATCCATGTCTTGAATACCAGAGACACAGGAGAGCACAAGCATCACAGTGCTCCTCACCACAGCAGTGCTCCCTCCTGTGTGGATCATCCTCCCAGGCACAGCTGGACCAGAACTCCTTCCTATATACACAGTGCCTTGTCAGAGCTACTGTTCTGTTAGCAGGTTCCATGTTCTGAGTGCCGCAGCACACAGCCCATGAGGCTTACACAATGGCAGTCTTTCACACACAGGTGTCCTCGATTCACCCCTGGACCCCACAGCTCCAGGTCCACTGTGTTCAGAGGGGAGTGTAGCAAAGCCTGGGATGGTGTGGCAGGTGCTTTCCTGCTGCTGTGGCCACATACCTGATAAGAACCAACCTAAGAAGCCAGAGCTTACTTTGGCTCACGGTCGGAAGGGACACAGTCCATTGTGGCAGGGAAGGCAGGTGGCAAGAGCACACAGTGGCCGATGGCACTGCATCCCCAGTCAGGAAGCAGAGGTGAGGGACACTGGAGTGAGGCTCCCTCTGCTGTTCACTCAGCTCTGGTCCCCAGTGCATGGATGGACTGGTGCCACCCACACCTGGGGCTGGTCCCCACGCTTCAGAGAGGCCTCTCTGGAAACATCCTCACACACACCTGGAGGTGTGTTTCCAAGGTGATTCTAAATACAGTCAACTGATGGTGAACTTCCCACACACAGCCCACCAAGCAATCTTTTTAAGGAGTTAAACAGTAGCTCAGCTGTGACACACGGAATGAGGACACAGACCAGAGTACCCTGCAGACTTTTCTACCCTGTGCTCACTCACAAGGACAGACAATGATGAAATCAACATGACGGAATTCTGGCACCAGCCATGAGCTCAGTCCATTTAGCAGGGAGCCTGCAACAGTAAACTGCCGTGGGAGCAGCAGGGGTCTTGTCAACCCAGAAACCAACTGCTCTCCATGTGGACCTCGCCGGGTAGAGGGCGATGAGCTCTGGCTTTTGTGCTAAGAATCAGTCTTCAGATGGGGGAAACCTATCAGAAGGTAAGCAAACACTCGTAGTGGACGGGGGAAGGAACGTGGGGACCTGGATGAGGGTGGGGATGAGGTCCGTTCACCTTCTGACAAGCTCCAGGTGGAAAGGGCAGGGGAGATGCTAAAGGGGAACACCTAAGCCCTGAGCACACACTCAGAAGAAGTGATTGGCAGCAGGGGTGGGAAGGGGAGAAGAAATGATTGGCTAATGACCAGGAGGGGAGGCCACTGTCAGAGGGAGGCGGGAGGGCCTAGGACAGGGCTTTGCTGGAGACCCACAGGAGGACAGCAGCGAGAGCGGGGCCTCCCCTCCACCCCTTGGAGGAGCTGAGGCAAGAAGGCAGAAGGCAGGGAGGTGGGTGGGGAGGCAGGTGCCTGCACAACCGGGTCAGGCTAACCCAAATCCTGCTCCTTTGTACCTGATGGGGTGGCCGACACCCCCTCAAAGTGTAGGACATCATTTCAGAAAACATATCACTATCTAAGCCGGAACCTGGGTCCCACACCCACCCCTAGACTCCCCACGGCCTCCCTCAGTTCAGTTTGTAAAGTCTCACTGCAGGGCATTCCTGTGTAAGAAGCCAGTGTAGTTTCTAAGTGCTCAGAGAAGAGTTAATGACTGGAGAGTACGGCTCTAGGGATTTTATGGTGTTCGCCCTGCTGAGCGGGAAGGTCTGTACCTGGGTGCAGGGGCTCCTCTGCCTACCATGAGAAGGGCCATGCCCAGCATATTCAGCATCTCAGCTAGCAAAGCCTAGACCAGACCTGCTGTGTCCCAAAGGAAGGTCTGTGGAGAACAGAAGCCACAACTGCCCTCAGAGAGTGACAGCCCAATGTCCTCAAGACAGGGGCCTTCTCTTCCTGCTCAGCTCCCAGTGAAACACCACCCACAACAGCCCACTGTGAGTGACTCCCTCTTCTCACTACAGTGCGAGGACTCTGCTGCCACCTCTGGGAGACTCCTCTCAGCTACGGCATGGCCGCCATGGCCACGGCCACGGTATGAGGAAGGAGGCCTGGGATCAAGATGGCTGCTGCCAGTCAGTGGCATCTTTTGGCTAAGCAGAGGTCTGACCAATCCAGCCCTGCATTGCTGCTCCAACAAAGGCAGTGGACTAACACAGTCCCACAGAAACACCCACATGACAGGCTGCCCTTCCCTGGTGTCTCCATGATGTTTGACAGTGCGGAAGAGAATGGAGCCAGAGGTGGGTGGAGAGTGGAGATCCCCTCTAAGAATAGTGTGTCACTGTGAGCTGTCAGCTGCTCAGTCACTGGAACTTGACCTGTCTGTCTTTCCAGGACTGGGCCAAAATGCATTCTCAAACCATCTAGACACAAGCAAGGTTTCAGTTGCCTTCAAAATGCAGAAAATTAGGATGCAGCAAAGTTATGCGGAGGCAGCCGGGGAGCTCTCCTCGACCTCAGGGCCAAAGGCTCTGGGTAACTCCTACGGAAATGGACATGAGTGTGCTGGCTGAATGGAGAGGACACGCCAAGGCCTGAGGCTGGGTAAATGTAGCATAGAGAACTATCAGGAATCCTAGGATAGAGTCTGGGGACATGGCTCAGTCAGCAAAATGCTGGCCATGCGAGCAAGACGAAACCCCAGTTCAATCGGCAGAAACCACATGAAAAGCTGCGCGTGGAGGAGCACACTTGTAAACCCGGCGTTCCCGGGGAGGCAGAGGCAGGTGGGCCCCTGAGGCTTGCTGGCCAGCTGGTCTAGCCCAGTCAGAGACCCTGCCTCAACAAACAAGGCAATGGTGTCCAAGGAATGACACCCAGGGTTGTTATCTGGCCTCCATACCCATTTTCACACACACACACACCCATACATGCATGAAGGGACACAGAAAGAATCCACGGGAATGGTGCCAGCACTCAAAGCCCACAGCCAGGTACATGCAGAATGTCCCCACCTGGGGAGTGAGGACAAGGTATTATTTGCCCAGATTCACAGGTGAGGAAGCCGAGAGTCCCAGGGGCATGGACGACCTTGTTAGTTACGGTCACGTGACTAACCAGGTGGCATCTCCGGTCTGAGAAGCCTCAGCAGCTAACGTGGTATCCATCCGTCAGCCACCACTGCCCATCTCTGGAAGCACACGTGTGGAACTTAGAATTCCCATGACATCAACCCAAGAGACGGGTTGAGGGCTCCACACCTGGGCCAAGGAAGGTTTTTTAGGCACATGGGCAAGACTCTCAAGCTATGTCCTTGCTACCTGCCCAGTTGCAGGTGCTGGCCATCTTTAGCCACACAGGCAATGCCAAGGGCGTGGTCATAGCAGCCCTGGGTGCTGGGACAAGGTGAGAAGAGCACATGGCACCTTCCATGCAGACTTCAGAGAGAAGCATATGAAGGTCTGTCTGCCTGAAGAGACACAATCCACACGGCACCTTCCATGCAGACTTCAGAGAGAAGCATGTGAAGGTCTGCCTTAAGAGACACAATCCACACGGTATCCTCCATGCAGACCTCAGAGAGAAGCATGTGAAGGTCTGCCTTAAGGGACACGACCCACGAACAGCTCTGCCTTCGATGAAGCAGCCAAGCCCACGCCTGAATTCTTCCCAGCTCAGCCCCTGCTGTTTTCTCTAGCTTCCCTTCAGGGAAGACATGCCAACCTCTTGACATTCTTCAGGGCACCCCACCCACACACACACACACACACACACACACACACACACACACACACACACACACACACGCTTTTTAAAATCAGCTATTTTAGACAACTCTAGAATGTTCACGGCCCATACCACTGTACCCTAAAATGTCACTCAAATGCCAGCTTGTATTTGTGAAGTCTCGCCTGACCGATTCCCCCAGGCACCCGCAGTGCTCAGCACACACACACTGCACAACAGTGCCAGGCTGTCTCCATATCTCTTACGGGCTAGCCAAAAGCTACTCAGAAGAAAGGGCTCAAGTCACAGCCCAACCTCAAACCAAGCCCTGAGAACCCTGCCTCAAAACTCGAAAGTGCTTGGAAGTGTTTGGATAAACAAAGAGAAGCCAGGCAGCTGGGTGGCAGGCCTCACCACCCACCCCGTCAACCCAGATGAAGTGCCAGCTCCAGCAGGCAGGAGGTGTAGCCATCGCTGAAGAGGTCCTCTCATGTCCCGCACTCTCTCTAGTACCAAAGAAATTGTCACAGGGCAGTGGAAATACCCTGAGTCCTGGGGAAATGCCAACAACATGATCCCTGGGGATTCCCCAAGTCCTAAAGTCTGGAGTGACCCACCTTCTAAGATAAGGTACCCCTCAGAGCTGCCTGGGAAGGAAGAGGTGCAGGGTACCCCAGGGCTCTCAGTCTACATTTCCATCCAGGGACTCAGACTGGATCCACACCCTCAGAAGGAGCTTCAAGGAGGCTCCTCCACCTGGATATTTGCTCTGTGCTGAGGAGACCTACCAGGGGCTCTTTCTTACAGCAGGGGCAATGGCTCTAAATTAGCATTCAAATTTAAAACCCAGAGAAGCTTAGAAATCAGGTTCTCCCAGCTGGGCACAGTGGCACACGCCTTTAATCCCAGCACTCGGGAGGCAGAGGCAGGAGGATCTCTGTGAGTTCAAGGCCAGCCTGGTCTAGAGAGTGAGTTCCAGGTCAGCCAGGGCTACACAGAGAATCCATGTCCCAAACAAAACAAAACAAAACAAAAGTCAAGTTCTCCAGGAGGGGGAGCCCCTCTTCTGCAGGGCACACGGATGCTCTGAGGGGTCATCCCCAGGGTCCGGGCCTGACGCTTCTGTGCCATGAAAGAACTCAGGGTTCTGGGCCCTGAGAAGAAGGTACCAGCTGAGCAGCTGTGAGGGGACAAAGTACACAAACACTCCTGACCACTCCGCAGATCTGCAGGCTTGGGGAGAGATAAAGGGATGAAGACCCGAATAGAGGGAGCAGAAAGAGGAAGCCAGTGAGACAAAGGGGAGGAAGCCAGCACCACACTGCCACCTGCTGGAGAGCCAGCCTATAGCAAGGCTTCAAGAACACAGTCTGCAGGCTTCACAAAAACAAAAACAAACCTATGACCATATGACCATATGACCAGCTTCTACCACTCCTGGGTGTTCACTCAAAAGACTCCAAGTCGGCACACCCCAGAGATCCTTGCACACCCGCCCTGGCTGCGGCACCATTCACAATCGCTGAGTTATGGGACCAGCCTGGGTGTCCAGCATCAGAGGATGGGATTTGGAAAGAGTGCTTTTTATGCACTGCTTTTCAGCCATGTGCAGGAAAATGGATGCAACTGGAGACTATCAGACTAACAAATCAAAGGGGTCTCAGAGAGGCAAATGCCATGAGTTTCCTCCCATTTTTAGCTCCTAGATTTTGTACAGATCCATAAAACTGGAGAGGAACAGACAGGTCATCTGGGAGCTGACTGCCTGGGCCCGAGACTGGAAGGGGCAAAGCTGATGGGCAGAGGTGGGAAGGCTGAGAAAGGGAGGGTGGTGGGGGTGCCGGGTGAACACGCTTAAAGCGCACTCACGGAAACGGCCCTGTGTAACCCTGCACGCGGGGGTAAAACAGTCTGGAGAAAGGGGCTCTGCCCACACTGCACCTTGTAACCCCCATCCAGACTTCATCCCTCTGGACTCAGTTTCTCTATCTGAAGAACACCACCACACCATTGTAAGTCACTCTCTGCCCACCAGAAATGGCTCTGAACACCTTCAGCAAGGCCACAGGCTTACAGAGCCTCTCCAGGGCAGTCACCACCCACGGTCCTTCCCTGTCCTCCAAATGCTGACTTCAGCTTGAGACTCAGAGTCTGAGTTTTTACACGCAATTCCCTGACTTCTTTAATCTTTAAAATCACATTTGTTTATTTATTTGGGGGCAAGCATACCATGTGCATGCACATGTGTGAGAATTGTTCTCTCCTCTACCGCATGGGCCATGGTAACTAAACTCAGGTCCTCAGGCTTGGTGTCAGGAGGCACACCCACTGAACCGTCTCCCCAGCCCTCAAGTCCCATGATTTCTAAATGCTAGACTAATTTAGGCCAAGTTAAACAAGTCTGTATGCAGGGATTTCCCACCCTGTGTGCCGATGCAGGCCTTGGGAGTTCATCATGGCTACATTAACAGTGACAGGCAAGGGCCAAGAAACGAGCCACTTGTCAAACAAGCCCAAACCTCAAGCTCTGTCTGTCTCCAACCTTTTTCCTCCCAGTCCCTCCCCATTCTACTGCTTACCCACCAAGCTTCCCTGCGGCCATAATGGTGAGGAATGAGCCAGCCTGGCCCTGGGTCCAGTCCCAGGAGTTGCTTGCTGGAGGCAGCAGCCCTCTCTGTGGCCTGTGTCACCCTTGGCAGCGAATGTGACTGACCCCACTGTGTCAAAGCTACACAGGGCCCCTCATCTCCTCTGCCACTCCTCTCTGCACAGACCTGGGACGGACCACTGCACTTTCTTGACACTATAAGGATGAAAAGGACACACACCTGTAGACACGCACAAGCTACGCATCATGGGACCTGCATGTGACCGCCATCAATATCTGATGACCTAGAACACTCTTAAATCAGGATCCTTTGGAAACCTGCCTGAGCTTCTGCTCCATCGCTTATTTTTGCCTGTTATGAAGACAGACTTCCTCTATGTAGCACAGTGCAGGTTAGACTGGAACACACCATCCTCCTGTCTGTGGCTCTGGAATCCTGGGACTACACACTGGGGCCATCAGCACGTATCATCTATAGCACAGGCACCGTGACTCCAAAGATTACAGGGGACCATCAGAGCCATCTACTGCTTCAAATACGTCAGCCAGTGATAGCGCCCACACAGCAAAACAGAAGCCAAACATGGGCCTTGAGCACAGCCTTCCGGACACTGACTCCTGCGCTGTCTGTGCTAGATAGAAACTGCTAATCCAGAATCTCTGCAAGGCTCTGCTGGACTCATATCCAGAGCAAACAGCACTGACTCTAATGGACCAGGATGCTCAGGAGCGCATGTTAAAGGATAGGAAACAAGAGTGGGCAGAAGGGGACAACGAGGCCTCAGAGCCCCGGGGTGCTGGGTGAGCTGCGGGCTGGGCTGAGCAGCTACCAGATAGAGGGCAGGACTCAGTGTCCGAGGTCTCCTGATCACAGAACAGACAAACAAGTAGGAAACAGAAAGCAAAGGCCAACAAAGCTAAGCTGCAGAGAAACAAATGACGCTGGAGAATTTACTAGAATGGTTGCAGCCTGAAGCACCCACAGAACTCAATATCCAAAAACAAACAAACAAAAAAAACAACAGAGGTTTCAGTTCAGGTGTATGGATCTGCCTACCACACCCACCACCCCACCAGATACACACACACACACTCACTCGCACACACACACACACACACACACTCACTCGCACACACGCGCGCTTGCGTTTAAAATACGTACCCCTGCCAAGCAGCTGAACGGAGACAGTCAGTCCACCCACTCAGTCACATTTGAAAACAGGGTTTCGAGTGTGAGGCTAAAGGTCGACCCTGGGCAACCAATGTGGCCTGGTCCACGTGGGCATGGTGGCTCATTGTGCAACCAAGCAGGCAGAAGAGCTGAGCAAAGGGAAGGAGGAGGGACCTGCTGAGAAGCCTCCTCCAAAATGCCCAAAGCAAAGCAGATGGTATCATGCTGGTGACGTCATGGCTGCCTTACTGGGGCCAGAATGTCCTGGAATGTCCATACTTTGATGCAATCAACTATTGATACATTTCCCTGGATGCAGTCCTGTCCTAGGTGAATGGGGCATGGCTGTTGATGGGTGGTGAAACGAGCAACCAGGCAGTGGTGGGCATGCGGTATTGAAAACACGCTAATGGCACAGAACTAAGCATAGCTCAGGGGTAGAGCGCTTACCTAGCATGCATGAGGCCTTAGGTTCAATGTCCAGAACATCCGACTTAAGGCGGGTGGTGCCTTACATAATGATATGCTTCAAAAGGTCCCATTGACAAATGTCTTGTGTGCTTTAAAACAATTTCTAAAAAAGTATCCTTGTTCAAAGATGATAATAAAACACTAATACATAAATAGAATGGCTAGAATCCAGTGACCAATGAGGGGTGGGGAGACCTCAGGCTCAGACAGGATCCCAGAGCAAGCTGGCTAGTGAGACTGCCACATAGGTGACTGATGAGCTGCCTCAATAATGAAGGCAGCAGATGAATAGAGGGTGATTCCTGACATCAGCCTGGCCTGGGGCCGCCACATGGACCTGCACACATGTGCAAGGGCACCCATATGCACGTGTGCCCACACACACATGCAAACACACACACACACACACACACAAACACACTACACTACACCACACACACACACACACACACATACACTACACCACACACACACACACCATACCACACACACACAAATACACACCATAACACACACACAGATACACTACACACACACAAATATACACCATCACACACACACACACACACACACACACACACACACACACACACACACACACACAAAAACAGGAGGCAAATAATGCTAGGGCATTGGAGTGGACGTGAAGAAGCCGCACACTGGCTACGGAAGTGGGGATAACAACGGCTTTGACAGCAGCACAAGTCTATAATCAACTTAAAAAAATCACTGATGTCCACACTCAAGACCGGTGGGCTCGAGATCTCATACTAGATCTCAGTTAAGCTGCGTGGGCCTGGCTTTGTCGAGTGAGCCTTGCTTTGTCAATTACGAGACACCTGAAATCAAAACTAAAGGTGACTCCACTGATACAGAAAAGGCCCCGCTCACTGGCAGTCTCCCACTGGCTCACAGGAGCCCCTTCCGACCCAGCATGCAGGCTCTCTCGCTATTCTACAAGCAAGCGAACCTCAGCCAGTATCAGTCAGCCTGGGTCCCTAGATTTACTTCAGCCTCTATCAGCCTGGGTCCCTGGGTTTAGTTCAAGTCTCCACTGCCTACAGACGACGTTAGATCCCACTTACCACAGGCTTGGTCCCCAAAATGCACCCCTCTGTTAGGACAAAGTGCATGAGGGACCCTGGTGGATTCCATGGCAGGTGAGGGTGACCGAGGTGGGGACAAACATGCCAGACAGACAGAGCTTAGTGAAAAGTTTTATTAGAAAGGGGAGGGAGGGGTGAGGAAAGCGAAAAGAGATGAAGAGACAGAGACAGAGAGAGACAGAGGAGAAGAGAGAGACAGGGAAAGTCCTGTCTGCCCCAGGGGAACAGCGGGAAAGAGAGAGCAGAAAGAGTGTAAGTGGGCAGGGGTCTGTCTTTTAAAGGGTCCTTTGCACCTGCGTGCAGACTACGCACCATGGAACCCTGGGCTGACCAGGGCACTGCCTGAGTGCCTACTGTCAGGTGACAGGGCAGGCCAGCATCATGCCTGAGTCCTTACACCCTCAACTTCTGATATCAGCAGGCTCCAGAGTCTACCTGTGCTTCTGGCCAGGGGACTATGAACCTGGGTTCCCAAGTCCACTTTGTGGGTTCAATTAATCTGCCTGAATGGCTCTCAGGACTCACAGGAATGCACCTCAGCATTTGTCAGACAGATGAAGCTAAGCACAGAGCTCAGCGGTGGTCTCATGCCACCCCTTCGGGGTCACCGTGCTGGAACTACCAGCTAACAGGACATGTGGAAAACATCAAAGAAGCACGGCCAGCAGTGTGGAAGCATGGACAGGGCAGTAGATGAGTGAAGGCCGGCCACGCTGGTCGGCTAGGATCCCTCAGCCTCTGCTCCCTGAGGGTGAGGGTGACGGTGGAGTTCCTTATGAAAAAGGGTATCCCTTCCACTATCCCACAGGTAAAGGATGGGCCAGGCCAGAAGTGAGGGCTGGGGTGCCGGAGAGGGTAAAGGCACTTTCTGCCGAGCCTGTCACCTGAACTTAATCACCTGAACCCACATTGTGGAAAGAGAAGCCTGACTCCCTCCAGTTGTCCCCTGACCTCTGCTCACAGGCATGGCGCACACGTGCACATACACACATGTATACACATGATAAATACACAATGCACACATAAGTGTGTGTGAGTGTGTAATAAATTCACTTTTAAAAGAAGTGTGTGTGACTCATTTCTGAGAGCAGCAGGCAGAGGCCATGACGCAGGGGACCTTGTGAAGGCAGACAGTCAGGGGGCTCAGGAGCGGGAGAGGTCTGGGATTCCACAGCTGTTTGTACGCATTATAAACAACGTGTGTGTGTGTGAGAGAGAGAGAGGTGTGTGTGTGTGAGAGAGAGAGAAAGAGGTGTGTGTGTGTGTGTGTGTGTGTGTGAGAGAGAGAGAGAGAGAGAGAGAGAGGTATGTGTGTGTGTGTGTGTCTGAGAGAGAGAGAGAGAGAGGTGTGTGTGTGTGTCTGAGAGAGAGAGAGAGGTGTGTGTGTGTGTGAGGTGTGTGTGTCTGAGAGAGAGAGTGTGTGTGTGTGTGTGTGTGTGTGAGAGAGAGAGAGAGAGAGAGAGAGAGAGAGAGAGAGAGAGAGAGAGATGTGTGTGTCAGAGAGAGAGAGAGAGAGAGAGAGAGTGTGTGTCATGTAGCCCGGGCTAGCCTTGCACCCTCAATGCAGCCAAGGATGAGCATAAACTCCTGACCCTGCCTTGCAGTGCTGCGATATCAGGTGTGGCCATCACATCTGGTTTATGCTAGAAATTCATCCCAATGACTCCTGAGTGCTAGGCAAGCACTCAACCAGCTTCACCCCAGCCCCGTGTGTTGCATTTTTTTGGAAGCAGGCTTTCATATTAAACCCAATTACACCAACTGATCAAAATTATTCTATACTAAGGTTCTGAAGAATTCGGTAAAAACTTGAGGACATTTCTCTAACTTGGGTTTTTTTTTTTTTTTTTTTGCTTAATTATGCAGAGCTAAGAGTGGTCCTGGGAAACATTTTAATCATTTTAATGGCATTGCTGCCTGGGTGTGGTGGTGTACAGATGGAGTTCCAGCACTTGGGAAACGGAGGCAGAAGGCTGCTAAGTTCTACACCAGCTGGACTACACAGTAAGTGCACTGCCATGTCTCACTGGGAGGGGCCCTCACTGATGACTCCTGAGGTACGGGAAGGTGTCTTGAAACAGAAACAGAGACAGCTCAGAAGTACGCAGCCCTTTGCTAGGTGGCTTGGAAAAGCACAGACACGATGCAAGGCGGCTAAGGGATCGATCCCCTCCTCCTGCTTTACTTTCTGGGCTGGTCTGCAGTCACCTGACAAGAAGGCACACCATGTGATCAGGGACAAAACCATCCACAGAGTCCACAGTCCCCAAGGGCGATGCCCCAGGGAGAGAGGACTGCAGGCTGCTGCCCAGACAGGTTTGTCAACGGCCTGCAGCAGATGTCCCAGGCAGTACAGGATAGAGCACATTTCCCAACAAAGCTGCCAGTTTGTCTGTCTGTCTGTCTGCTTTGAGATGGGGTCTTACTATGTAGCCCTGGCTGTCTTGGAACTAGGTATGTAGACTCCTTGAACTCACAAAGATCCACATGTCTCTACCTCCCGAATGCTGGGATTAAAGGTGTGCGCCACCATGCTTGAGTTGTCTATCTGTATCTATCCATCCATCCAGTCATCCATTTATCCATCCATCCATCCAACTGTGGGCACAGTTCAGTCCACAGCCCCCACAAAAGTTATTTCATTAGATTATATTGAAGGTGATTCAGACTTTGGTCATAGACTCCGGAGAGACAAAGGGTGAGGCAGCGGAGTTAGCAGTGCGCTGATCCAAGAAGCTAGGGTTCTCCTGCAGCCTTGGTCCTGCTGGGGAGGGAGGGGCTATCTGCCTGTCATCCACTAATCAATCTAACATACCCATCGTCTATTTGCTTGTCATCTACCTAGCTCTCAATCATCGCTCCGTACTTTAGTACTAGGAATGCAGAACAAGGGCTTCGCTCACAGTTCTGGCCCTGCTTCTGGGTTTCTGCATTTGTGCCCATCCAGTCCCTTCCACATCCCCAAAGCGAGGGACCCCCAAGCCCTTCCAGTTCTAGACCCTTCAGAGATTCAATCACAACTTGCTTCCCACTGAGGAAGGCACCAGCCACAGCACTGGGCCCACAAGACCCAGGCGTGACAAACCAGCTGGAACCTCGGCGTGCTGGCCTGGAAACAAGTGTGGACCCAAGGAATACTTTGAATTCTTGACAGTCCCATCTCAGCCTTTTACATAGCTGAGACGATCCTGTTTTTACATGGGGTATCAGACATGCCAGGTGGCGTCCGAGATTCCCGTCTGCACCTACTAAGACGGCAGTCCTGCGTGTGCTACTATATCTGCTCTAAAAGAGACTTAAAGGAAGCTCTGTCCCTCGGGGCTCTACCTGAAGAGAGGTGCCTGGCCTGGCCTGGCCTGGCCTGTCCTGGCCGGGCCACTGGATTCTGGAAGATCAACCTTCCTGTGTCCCTGCTCTCAGTGTGCCTCTGGTGCTTCTGAGGCTCCAGCTGGATGGCTGCCTGCCCCATCTGTACGTCCTCTGGTTACAATGTCGTGTAACTCCTGTAAATCTGAATGTCCAACCGTAGAATGCACACATTTTCCAGGAACAAATAAACAGACATCACTGTAATGAAGTTTAGTTCTGCTTGCTCACATGAATCAACCTTCCTGTCTGTGTTACCAGGATGGGACTCAGGGTCTCGGGGTGCCGAGCCTCCTCAGCACCCACTTACTTTCTTCCCAATCTCGAGCATTAAAATATTCAGGAACAGTTTCTTCTAAAACTACGATGGCTTCATTTCCATACTCTTCCTATCTGTACACCATCTGAATTCCACTGGATCTGAAGGAATTCAACAGAGAACCCGCTAGACTTCCCGGAAGGTCAATGACAACAATGGCAAGCATTTATAGAATGCCACTGTATACACTTACACTAGGGCCTCACTAGATGCCACAACCGCTCTAAGAGTCAAAATTCTTTCTCTAATTTTTACACTATTTACTTTATGTGTGTGGGTGTTTTGACTGTGGGTATTTCACTTGCATCGCTAGTACCATGTAGGCCAGAAAAGGGAGACAGATCCCCTCAACAGCTGGTTGTGAGCTGCCATGCGGTGCTAGAAACTGAATCCAGGTCCTCTGGAAGAGCAGCCAGTGCTCTAACCACAAAGCCATCTCTCCAACCCCAAGAGTCAGGATTCTTACTGTCCCCTGTGACACAGCAGAAGAAAAACAAGCACAAAGTGCAGCCAGGTCACACAGTGAGGAGGCAGTAGACCCTAGTGACCTAGGGTCACTTCTAACAGAGGCTGGCCCCAGAGGGCACCTTCCTAACCACCACCCTGCTGCCCATGTCCCTGTGAGGCTTGAGCCCCTCAAAACTTTTTAACTTTTTCCAAATTTCCAGTGTCTCTGGGTCTTTGAGAGTCCCTTACACAATACTCACAGTTAAAGTCCCTCTGGGGCGGAGACTGTCTCCACCCAGGAGCCCCATAGTCACCTCAGACATGGGGGTTCTTGTTATGTTTCCTGGTGCCCCCAGTTGTGGTGGCTGTGACCCTGGCTGTGTGAAGGGATGTTCCTTCTGGCACATCAGCCTGTGGAGGCTGCAACCCTTGGTTGTTTTGTGCCTCATAAAACATGTGCTTCCCGATTCCAGAACTCTCTCACACTATGCCCAGAATGCGCGGTGCCAGCCAGGGCCCTAAGTGGCCTCCAGCTATGAATGACTTACCCATCAGGCTTTGCAAGCACCGTTATTACTGTTTCCTTGAACACGCCACAACATGAAAGATCAGTTTATGTCACGCTTTGAATTCTGGTCGAGGTGGCCTGGTAGACGCCATCTCACTCTTTGCCAGCAAAGCCCTGGCGTCTCACAGAAGGACTTCTTAGCCACACACTTCCACCTCCAAGGCAAACCATGACCTCAAGGCTTCCGTTCAGACAACACCACAGAAGCGATGGCCTGTGGCTACAGACCGTGACTTGTCAGGGACAGCTGGAGCTTCAGAAGCCTCATTACACATGGGTAACTGTTTTGGTTTGGTTTGGTTTTGGTTTTTTTGGTTTTTCGAGACAGGACACAGGGTTTCTTTGTGGCTTTGGAGGCTGTCCTGGAACTCGCTCTGTAGACCAGGTTGGCCTCGAACTCACAGAGATCCACCTGCCTCTGCCTCCCGAGTGCTGGGATTAAAGGTGTGTACCACCATCGCCTGGTGGTTAACCTTAAGGATGGAGGCTGTGATTAAGACTTAGCCAAGGGTGAGGAGGAGCCTGAAGGATGGATGGCAGGGCCACACCAGCTCTGCAAGCCTGTCTGAATTGCTCACACATGCATGCGTGTTTGTGTATGCCCATGTGTGCACATGCTTATGGAGGGTCAACCTTGCGTGTCTGCCCCATTCTCTCTCCTTCTTTTTCGAGACAGGGTCTCTCCCTTTTCCCTGGGTCCCCCACAGGCTAAGCAAAGCTGCCTGGCCAGCACTCCCCAGGAGTCTGCTTGTCTGTCCTCAGAGCTAGGATTACAGGTAGAGACTGGATATTTTTTATGTGGATTTTGGAGATGGAACTTGAGTCTTTTGCAGCCTGCCTCTTTAAAAGAACAGCTTTCAGGTTCTTTTACTTTAGAGAAAAATGAACAGCATCAGGTGAAGCTGTTGTTCAAAACAGTCTAACTTCACCTTTTGCTATGGGCCATTAAAAGGACCAGGCATGAACCATGTTTCCCTGGTGACCCAGAACAAAACAGAGTGAGTCACTTCACCGTCCCCAGCCTCCTCTTGGATACGGTGATACTGAGGGCTTCAGATCAAGTTTACTGTTCTCTGTACAGAATCATCCAGACCTGGTGTCTGTAGCATGACTTCAAGCTTGTAAGAAAGCCTGAGCAGGGCTGAGACTCAACTCAACAGATGCAGGTCCCCACACACGTGAGGACCCAGAGTCGGTGCTGCCCAACACTCGTGAGGACCGGAGTCGGTGCTGCCCCACACACCTGAGGACCGGAGTCGGTGCTGCCCAACACACCTGAGGACTGGAGTCGGTGCTGCCCAACACTCGTGAGGACCCAGAGTCGGTGCTGCCCAACACTCGTGAGGACCCAGAGTCGGTGCTGCCCCAACACACATGAGGACCCAGAGTCGGTGCTGCCCCAACACACATGAGGACCCAGAGTCGGTGCTGCCCCACACACGTGAGGACCGGAGTCGGTGCTGCCCCACACACGTGAGGACCGGAGTCAGTGCTGCCCCACACACGTGAGGACCGGAGTCGGTGCTGCCCAACACACCTGAGGACCGGAGTCGGTGCTGCGTGCACTGGGTGTGGTGACATCGCCTGTAATCCCAGCGCTTGGGAGGTGAGGTGAGGACGATCAGGAGGCCCAGTTCATTCCCCACTACATGGAGAGCTGGAGACCAACGCGGGCTACCTAAGACCCTGTCACAAAACAACTTCCTGAGCATCTGGCAGATTCAGGCCCATGCCCTTCCCCAGCCTCTCCTCCTAGTGTGAGCTTGACTGGGGGACAGTGGGAGTCAGCTACAGTCAAGGGGTTTATACTATGAGGTGAAGAGCTGAATGCCAAGCAGGAGAAATTTAATCTTATTAATAGAACCAATTGCTGAGAAACCACAGCACCAGTGGTGCCGCCACCATTCAGTGTCTCGACCGCTTTCCTGGTTACCTACAGTATTTACTATGCTCTGCTGAACCAACAATGTGAAGTCACCTGCACAGCAGAACACTTGTGACGATAACTCTTTCCGCCAGCTGCCTGGGTTCTGCCGCCACTTTAGGACCCCCAAATAACACACAGAGTCTTATTTTAGTTACAATGCTGCTGGCCAACAACTAGGATTTCTTATTTGTAGCTCAGGATTTCTTATTTGTAGCTCAGTCTTAATTATCAACCATAACTACTAATCTATATATTTTTTATAAGGAATTATTTTACCGAGGACGCCAGCCTTAGTGTCCTATCTTCCTAGGATCATATGGCAACTGTCTCTCTACTACATTTCCCAGAATCCTCCTTCTCTCCTAGTCTTGCCTATCTTGCTTCCCCATTGGCCAACAGTGTTTTATTCATTAACCAATAAGACAAGCATATACACAGAAGGACTTCCCCCACTCGGTTAAACAGACACCACTCGGTTAAACACAGAAGACACACAGACTGAGCTGAACCTCCGTGACCTTAGTCCAATCAGGCTTCAGATTGACCTCAGAACACAGAATATGGCGGGGGAGGCCTGCTACCAAGCAGGACGGGAAGTTATGAGGGAAAGGCTTTTGTTTCCTGTGTGTGCATGTATGCGGAGGCCAGAGGACAACCTCAGTTGTCATCATCCTTCAGGAGTCATCTAATTTTTGTGATACAGGGTCTCACCAAGCAGGCTAGGCTGGCTACCTGTCTCTGCCTCCCCTGCACAAGTAAGCACCACTACGTCCAGCTTTTGGGTTCTGGGGATCAAACTTAAGCCCTTGTTGCAACACCTTGTTGGTGACAAAGCCCATGTTTCCAACCCAAGGGCAAGTCTTAAAAATCACTCCTCAGTGCCATAGTCACTCTGTAGAGAGGTTCAGACATAGACAAGAAAGCTATGAAACTCCCTCAAACAGCCCACACTCGGCTCTGCCAAACTAGGCAGACAGTGAGCCCATCAGCATTAAGAACAATACAGACAGCAGGCAGTCGTGGTGCAGGCCTTTAATCCCAGCACTCAGGACGCAGAGGCAGAGGCAGGCGGATCTCTGTGAGTTCAAGGCCAGCCTGGTCTACAGAGATAATTCCAGGACAGCCAGAGCTACACAGAGAAACCCTGTCTCAAAAAGTCAGAACAAACAAACTAACAAGAGAACAATGCAGAGGAACTCAAAGTTCCCTGAGAACACAGTCAATATGCAGCCCTCCTGCAGGGCAGAGTTCAGGATAGCAAAGGCTATGCAGTTTCTTTGTGGCAGTGCTAAACATGCCCTAACACTGAGGAAGTGACCATCGCTCACAAAGCATACTAACAGCTACTCAACACTACACATCCATGGACGGAGTGTCTGGATATAAATTGTGCCTGTGTGACAATTCCAACACAAACAGGCAGAAAAAAGCATGCAAGGGCTGCTTGGCACATTCCCAGCCCTGGAGCAAATCCGAAGATCCCTGGTAGAGTTGTGCTGACCGCAGAGATGGGGGTGATTTGTCCCGAGGGCCAAGCTGCCACCCGTGCCAGCCAGGCAGCTTCCTAAGTGCTGTGTTGCAGCTCTGCAGCAGATGTGGTGAATGAAGCCAGGTGATGCACACCTGAGTACAGCAGGCTCTGTCATCTTGTTTTCAGGGACACGACTGTGTGGCTTCAGAGACCAGTGGGTGGGGCTAGAACCGCATCTGGCTTCAACACAGATTTCTCTCATTGTTAAGGGTGGGGTCTGCATTGGTTCATTTTGTTGGGTTGACTGGGTTAACGGAGCTTAGGGCATCAGTGAGGCCCTGCCCTCTTTGTAAGGAAAGGATTAACTCAGCGCTATCCCACTAGGAAGAGTCCTAGACTGAAGAGCAGGAACATCCCCTAAGAGCCTGATCCAATGGGATGCGAACAAGCAGCCACGCCCTCCCACTGCCACCACGCCACCACAACACACTGCACCTCTCAAACCGTGGGCCAGAACCAAGCCACCCTTCCTCCCCGTTAAGGTACTGTTGTCCTGCATTTGGTCACAATGAAAGGAGTGAATGCCAGCTACCCATCTGCCCTCCACAGGCTAGGCTGGAGGTCTGCAAGCCACAGCCCCACCCCACCCCCACCCCCCCCCCCACCCCCCCACCCCCGGAGTCTAGCCTGTTCTCATAAGGATGGGTTCTTCCAGCCCTGATTCGGAGCTGCGGACATACAGAGAACTTGACCAGCACACCTGAAATGTTTGCCCTCTGGCCCTACAGGTTTGCTAACCCCGGCTCAAGGCCATCGGAGCTGTGTCCTCTTCATGTCTCCCAGTTTCTCTGGCCCAGCAGAGCTGAGGGAAGTAAAGGGCTTGGAGGCATCTGTCCCTGGGCAAAGGCCATCTGTTACCTCAGAACCTGCCGGAATCCAGACTGTGTACTTGTCCACAACCCCACTCCGTTCCCAACCCCGCTGCTCTCTGATTCACTGTGGGTGAAGCACCAAGCTACACATGGCACACCTTACATGGCCCGTGGAAGCATGCCTCTGTGGCTCAGTGTGTCCTGAGTAAACAGACCCTAAACTGATGCAACAGAGCCTCTGGGACTGGGGAGACGTCAGTCAGCTCCTCTGCAGTGACCCCTGGAAATTCAGATGCAAGCAGAGTGCACCGTCAATAGACAAGGTAAAGCCCAGGCCACGGGTGGAACCAGGGTCACCACCATCCTTCCCGGGCAATGCAAGAAGCATGAGGTCACTTGACTTTGTCACACCCTCCTTTACAGGACTGACTTCTGGGGTGCTGGGATGCCCAGGGAGCAAAGCCGAGGATGGATGAGTAAGGAAGGTTTCCTGTATTCTGCACATCTACAGTCACTGCTGACTCACAACAGACCCCTTCGAGATACAGTGAGGGTCATCAGGCTGCGGCTGCAGTGCTTCAGATATCCACTAGGTAGCACTGTCGTGCCACTCACACAGCCCCATCCTGAAACCTGACTGCCAATCACGGGCCTGGGGAGAAAGTGAGCACAGAAAACTTCCAGGCCAGCTACAAGACGTGCTTGGCTCCGCTCATGTCTCCTCTGTGCACAAACACCAAAAGGAAAGGAAAGCCTGCCCACTAACCGTCAGGCTCAAAAGAAACTCTGGGCAAATGGCTGTTTTTGTGGTGCCTATTAGCATACCAAGGCAGAAAGGGGCCCCCAGGTTCTCCCAGGATTGCAAATACCTCTAACCTCTTCTCTTCCTGATCCTGCCCTAAACTTCTCCAGCTCATGGGCTCCCCTTACCCCCAGCTTCTCATTCCTATATGACCCCGCCATCT